>NC_045984.1:27545613-27733113 GCF_010909765.2 Amblyraja radiata | reverse complement strand
TGCAGCATGGAAACAGGCCGACCCAGTCCGCACTGACCACTCATTCTCTATTATCCCACTTTCTCATCTGCTCCGTACAGACTAGGGGCAATCTGCAGAGGCCAATTAACCTGCAAACCCACATGATTTTGGGATGTGGGGGGAACACTGTGGGGGTCACAGGGAGAATGTGCAAACTCCACACAGGCAAGTCATGATTGAACCCGGATCTCTAGAGCTGCGAAGCAGCAGCTGTACCAGCCGCACCACTGTTCACCGAATGTTATAGAAAAATGACACTGAACTATCCACAGAGTCATACAGCACGGAAACAGGCCCTTCTCCCCACCTTGCCCACGCTGATGGCGATGCCCCATCTACACAAGTCCCACCCGCCCATGTTTGGCACATATCCTTCGAAACCTTTACTATCCATGTACTTGTCCAAATGTCTATTGAATGTCGTTGTAGTACCTACCTCAACTACCTCCTCTGAAGAAGGGTTTCGGCCCGAAACGTCGCCTATTTCCTTCGCTCCATAGATGCTGCTGCACCCGCTGAGTTTCCCCAGCAATTTTGTGTACCTCCTCTGGCAGCTTGTTCCATATACCCACTACCCTCTGTGTGGAAGAACTTGTCCATTAGGTTCCTATTAAATTTTCCCCTCTCACCGTAAACCCATGTCCTCTGGTTCTTAATACTCCAGGTAACAGACTATGTGGATCTAGCCTGTCTACACCCCGACTGAGAGAAGGCTCCTGATTGGGATTGGAGGTTTAATTTATTTAGTTTAGATTATTGTCACGTGTACCGAGGTACAGTGAAAACCTTTTTGTTGCGTGCTCTCCAGTCACTGGAAAGACTTTACACGATTACAAATTGCCATCCCACAGTGTACAGATACAGGGTAAAGGGAAGAAAGCTTTGTGCAAGTTAAAGTCCGATTAAAGATAGTCCGAGGGACTCCAATAAGCTAGATGGTAGCTCAAGACTGCTCTATAGTTGGTGATAGGATGGTTCAGTCGCCTGATAACTGTACCTCTTGTCTGATGGGAGAGGGAAGAAGAGGGGCGATTATGCTGGTGACCTTGCCGAGGCAGCGTGACGTGTAGATGGGGTCAATGGAAAGAAGGTTGGTTTGTGTGATGGTCTGGGCTGCGTCCACAATTCTCTGCAATTTCTTGCGGTCTTCGATAGAGTTGTTCCCAAACCATGCTGTGATGCATCCTGATAAAATGCTTTTCACGGCGCATCTGTAGAGGTTGGTGAGTGTTGTTGGGGGCATGCCGAACTTCCAAAGCCTTCTAAGGATGTAGAGGCGTTGGTGTGCTTGACCATTGTTTCTCTATGGCTAGTCCAGGACAAGTTGTTCGTGATATTTACTCCTTGGAACTTGAACCTTTCAACCATCTCTGCTTTGGCGCATCCTAAAGTCGATCACTATCTTCCTTGCTGACATTGAGAGAAAGGCTTAAGAAGGAACTGCAGATGCTGGAACAATCAAAGGTAGACCAAAATGCTGGCGAAACTCAGCGGGTGAGGCAGCATCTATGGAGCGAAGGAAAAAGGCAACGTTTCTAGTCGAGACGACCCGAAATGTCGCCTTTTTTCCTTCGCTCCATAGATCCTGCCTCTTCCGCTGAATTTCTCCAGCATTTTTGTCTACCTTTGAGAGAAAGGCTGTTGTTTTGCCACCAAGTTACGAGGTTTTCAGTCTCCTTCCTGTACTCCGTCTCGTCATTATTTGATATCCGGCCCGCTACGGCGGTAGAGTCCGCAAATTTGCAACACGAATTGGACTTGTACTTGGCTGCGCAGTCATGGGTGCATGAGGAGTAAAGACGTGGGCTGGGAACGCATCCTTGCAGAACACCAGTGTTGAGGATTGTTGTCGAGGATTGATTTGTACCCAATCTACACTGGTTGTGGTCTGTTGGACAGGAAACCGAGGTTTGGTTCCTTAGTCAGATCTGAGTGAAATGAATGTCAGAGCTGCTTAAACGACTGCGGGGAAACACAAGCACATCAATAATTAAAAATGCGATACAGCTTTCAAGTCCCCAGTCGTTTTACACGCGTGCTGATGTAACTGGCGGAGGCTTCACACTGTGACTGAGACACCAGCTACAGTGGCAAACTTTAAAATGTGGTCAATGTGATTTGTATGAAGATTGTTCCACAAATATTTTTTGACTGTGGAGTAATCCTGAGGTTTGCTAATGGGAGCTGAGTGAGGGAAGTGTGAAGTGGTGCCCAAAGATCCTACAGCTACTTGTACAAAGATCCTTAAGGGGTTGGACAGGCTAGATGCAGGAAGATTGTTCCCGATGTTGGGGAAGTCCAGAACAAGGGGTCACAGTTTAAGGATAAGGGGGAAATCTTTTAGGTCCGAGATGAGAAAAACATTTTTCACACAGAGAGTGGTGAATCTCTGGAATTCTCTGCCACAGAAGGTAGTTGAGGCCAGTTCATTGGCTATATTTAAGAGGAAGTTAGATGTGGCCCTTGTGGGTAAAGGGATCAGGGGATATGGAGAAAAGGCAGGTACAGGATACTGGAGAACATGGATAGGCGATGTTTTGGGTGGGGAGAGATGCTGCCTGGCCCGCTGAGTTACTCCAGCACTCTGTGTGTAAGCCAGAGTTACTCCAGCACTCTTTGGTGTAAGCCAGCAGTTCTTCGAAGATTGGACACAAAAAATGCTGGAGTAACTGAGCGTCCCGCTCAGTTACTCCAGCATTTTTTGTGTCCAATCTTCGATTGTGTCCCAAGGCATCGTGACGAGGCAATGTTTCCCCATCGAGAAAAACATTTTTTACACAGAGAGTGGTGAATCTCTGGAATTCTCTGCCTCAGAATGTAGTTGAGGCCAGTTCATTGGCTATATTTAAGAGGGAGTTAGATGTGGCTCTTGTGGCTAAAGGGATCAGGGGGGTATGGAGAGAAGGCAGGTACAGGATACTGAGTTGGATGATCAGCCATGATCATATTGAATGGCGGTGCAGGCTCGAAGGGCCGAATGGCCTACTCCTGCACCTATTTTCTATGTTTCTATGCGCCCCTTGGATGGGCTCCGTTGGAAGCTCACTGCACAATTACCACTTCTGGAAAGTAATGGGAGAATTAATTGAACTATTCAAACACACACAAAAGGACACAAAGTGCTGGGGTAACTCAATGGGTCGGGCAACATCTCTGGGGAACATGGTTCGGTGACGCTTCAGGGCGGGGCCCATCCTCAGACTGATTGCAGGTGGAGGGGGGGGAAGGGAGGGGGGGGGGGGTTGTTAGAGGTTACCTAAATTTGGAGAATTCAGTGTTCATACCATTCCGTTGTAAGCTACCCAAGTGGAATGAACATTGAATTCTCCAATTTTGGGCAACCTCCAACAACCCCCTCCCCTTGCACCCCCCCCCCCCCCCTGCCCTACCTGGTCTCCCACCCTTTTACCCCCTTTCCCCATCTCCTATATTCCTTCCTCTTGCTTCATAATTTACAATTCTTCAACCAGTCTTTCTCACACCATCTGCTTTTATCTCGCTATCAATAACCCCCTTGTCTGTGTCCATTTATTACCTGCCATGCTTTGCCCAGCCTCTCCTGATCCCAGTTTTCTTCCCTCCTCCCCCACAATCAGTCAGATCCCAAGCCAAAATATCACTGATCCATGTTCTTCTGCGATGCTGCCTAACCTGCTGAGTTACTCCGTTTTTTATTTTTTGAAACCAACATCTGCAGTTCCTTATTCCTACGTGTGTATACAAACATGGCTACTTGTGTTGATATGTAGTTAAAGGGACTGTGGTGAAGTGTTGGGGTTGCAATGGGACAATAGATTGTTGGGATCTGAATGACTGGTAGAGTGTAGCAACTATTCCAGTAAGTCAGTAGGGAACTTGCCAAGTGGTCTCTGGGTGGCATCAGGCAAGTTGCAATGCTGTAGAGTGCTCCCTTCAGCAGGGTTATCTTCTCTGAGACTGCAGCTATTCCAGAACTACTGAACTTCAGTTTGGAATATAAGAGGAAGTTATGATTCAGTTGTGCAGTGCCTCGGACAAACGCCTGGAGCCAGCAAGGAGTCAGGGCGGCACAGTGGTGCAACAGTAAAGTTGCTGCCTCACAGCATCAGAGACCCGGGTTCTATCCTGACTCTGGGTGCTGTCTATGCGTTTGTACGTTCCCCCCGTGACCGCGTGGGTTTTCTCCCACATTTGTCTTCTGTAAATTGTGAGTTGTCTCTAGTGTGTAGGATGGTGCTAGAGCATGGGGTGATCGCTGGTGGGCGCTGGCGGACTCAGTGGGCCGAAGGGCCTGTTTCCACGCTGTATCTCTCCTTCTTTCGTGTGGCGTGCACAGCCTAAAGTTGTTGGACAACTTGTTCTATTTGATCTTCCGTTTGTGCACGTCTAGTTGATTGCATTAGTCCAAACAGGGCGGACCACGTGAAGGTTGCAATCTTCCACCACGCTGTATCTCTAAAGTAAAAGTATTGTGCTATCGTAAAGAGTGTGTTGTTTCTGATTCTAACAGAAGGCACCATCTTGCACAAACCCTCTTGTGATGCCTTCTTGTCTGTACCCACATCAGTGTTTAAATTAATCGTCCATCCCAATTTGTTGTCATCTTCAATTTTGAGCCCCACTTCTGACTTCCAAGGTTCGTCGCCTTTATAAATTGTGCAGAGGAGTGGCCTCTTTGGAATTCTGTTTCATTCCTTTTGTTTCCCTCTCTCGAACCACCTTGAGCGTTGTATGTTTATTTATACCTTTAGAAGCTTGCTATCCATTCAGCAACATGTCCCATGACTCCCCTTGTTCTATTTTGGACGTTATACATTATACATTATTGAAGGCCATTTGTGTAAGAATCCAGTGAGATTAACCTTCCCTTTTGGAATCCACTTTGCCCTTGTTTGCAGCTAATCTCCAGTTATATTTGTATCTCATAAAATTGGACCACCAAGTGCCCTAGAAAAGTTGAAGACCTGGTTTAGGTGATTGGAGTGATGGTGTTCCACTTGGACCAACTTGCATTCTCTCTTTCTCCGTTCTGAAGAAGGGTCTTTGACCCAAAACGTTAACTGTTTTTTTCTTTCTACAGATGCTGCCTGGCTGTCTGTGCTTTCTCAGCATTTCTGTTTTTAAGCCACTGGAGCCTGTGTGGTGTGGTGTGGGGTGGTCCATCGTGCTTTGATCTTGACGATCCAAGGGTTTTGACTCGATGGTGATGGAATGGTTTGGGGGAAATGCTGTCCACAAAGCATTAATGATTTGATCAAAACTTATAGGCGGTGCACACATTGTTGCAGTAACATCCCAGTATTGTCTAAAAGCAATACGCCTTCAAATAAAGAGATAGATATAACCTCATCCATCTGACAATATGCTGGCACTAATCTCCTTGCAGAATGTTTGTCAATGTCGAATCTCAGTTCATGAAAAAGATCCTCATCCACCACGAGAACAATGTCTCTCCTAAACCTCTTGATAGCCAAGGATCCCTTTACCTGTCATAACTTGGGTGCCCATGGCTGGGGGGGGGGGATTTGCTGATGCAGGGACCAAGGCTAGGGAATGCGTTGGGATTTCATGCCGGCTCCTTATTGCTTATGGAGAATTCTTGCTCTCTGCCGAGGACAAATGCAATGTTTGCCTTCATTTTGGGAGGACTGGAATACAAAAGCAAGGATGTTACGCTGCGGATTTATAAGACGCTGGTCAGACTACTTTCGGAATATTGTTTGGGCTTCGTATCTGAGGAATGACCCTGCTGACATATGAGAGGATCCGGAGGATGATTAACATATGATGAACGTTTGATGGTTTTGAGCCCGTACTCGCTGGAGTTTAGAAGGATGAGGGATCTCATTGAAACTAACTGAATATTGACTGTTCTAGATAGAGTGGATGTGGGGAGGATGTTTCCACTGGTCTAGGGCCAGAGGGTACAGCCCTCAGAATAAAAGGACGTACCTTTAGAAGGGAGATGATAATTTCTATAGCCAGAGGGTGGTGAATCTGTGGAATTCATTTCCACAGACGGAGATAGAGACCAAGTTGTTGGTTTTTTTTAAAGTGGAGATTGATAAGTTCTTAATTAGTAGGGGTGTCAAATGTAACGGGGAGAAGGCTGGAGAATTAGTTTGAGAGGGAAAAATAGATCAGCCATGATCAAATGGCGCAGCAGAGACGATGGGCCGAATGGCCTAATTCTGCTCCTATGTCTTGTGATCTCTACAGCATCAGACATACCACCTGCCCTGGAAGAAGTGTAAAGTGGGTGGGATTCTGAGCCAATAGCGAGGTGTCTATCAACGCAACAGGACCTTAGCATGATGAGAAAACAGTGCTGAACTTGCCTATGAAATTATCACAGGATTAAAAATAACCAGCAACGTAAGAAATGTTGCCAGTATTAGTTCTATCTGGAGATCACTTTGAGTTATAAAATACAGGTTATGCTGGTTTGTCTCTACCATGCTAGACAGTGGTGCTGACTACAGTACAGGTGGACATAGTTTAGCTTAGATAGACAGCATGGAAACAGCCTCTTTGGCTCTCAGAGTTTGCACCGACCGGCACTCACCCATACACTAGTTCTATCCTACGCACTAGGGGCAATTTACAGAAGCCAATTAACCTACAACCCTGCACGCCTTTGGAGTGTGGGAAGAAACCGGATCAATCACAGGGAGATCGTACAAACTCCGTAAAGACAGTACCCGTAGTCAGGATCGAACCTGGGTCTCTGGAGCTGTAAGGCAGCAACTCTACCACTGTGCCATTAGAAGTGCAGTTATGTCACTTTAATGCTTGGTTGCAGTACTGGCAGGGCTGTGCCCTATAATGACATTGGAGTAAACTACTGGCAGCTACTGATCTACATTCGAGCAGAGAACTGGTGGGGTCTGGATCTTTGGCTGGGCATTAATTCCTGTTTTCCGTGCAACACCAACTTGCCCTCACGTTTTCTCTTCTTCAACTCGCTTCTCTAAATCTTGAAACCATTTGTAGATAAATTTACCAAATGAAAAGCCATCACCTTGGGATATCAAACCTTTTCGCCTGCCCAGATATTGGTTGGGTGGCCTGCTGAGCAGTACAGCAATCCGTTTTATTATTGATAGGATTTTGTAGTGTCAATTTATCACAAGGTATGGAGCAAAAGCAGTTGTGCTGAGCTGTTGAGAAGCTGGTTTGTTTGTTTATGAAGGTTTTACTGAATGTTTAAGAAAGAACTACAGATGCTAGTTAAATGCTAGTTAAATCAAAGGTGGACACAAAATGCTGGAGTACCTCAGCGGGTGAGGCAGCATCGATGGAGAGAAGGAATTGGCGACGATTCGGGGCGAGACCCTTCTTCAGACTGATGCCAGGGATGGGGGAAACGTCGCCAATTCCTTCGCTCCATAGATGCTGCATCACCCGCTGAGTTACCACAGCATTTTGTGTCTACCTTCAAGGGACTGAGTAATGTCTCTCAGCCCCTGCAATGTATTCTGGAAGCCAATTTGTTCTCTCAATTTGTAATACTATTTCAGCAAATGTTCAAAGCACGATTTACTTCAGTGCGGACTGAAGTACTTATTTTAGGTCAGTTTGGTTCAGAAACCCACTGAGTCCGCACTGACCAACAATCACCCACACACTAGTTCGATCCTGAACACCAGTGTTCTATCCACTCAGTAGGGGGAAATTTACAGACGCCAATTAACCTACAAACCCGCACGTCTTTGGAATGTGGGTGGAAATCGGAGCACCCGGAGAAAACCCACGTGGTCACATGGAGAACGTGCAAACTCCACATAGATGGCACCCAGGGTCAGGATCGAATTCGGGTCTCTGGCGCTGTGAGGCAGCAGCTCCACCACTGTGCCGCCCACTTTTTAATTTTCCTTTTTCCTATCGTTGTTTTATGTGATCTCTTCCTCAACGCTTTATGGTACTCCTTCCCCTGAAGACCCCCTATCCGCTTTTGTCCTCGTGTTCAATTCACCCCCATCTCCCTCCCCTTCCCCACACCCACGCCGTTCCTCTGCCCCCCCCCCCCCACCCCCTCACTCTCCAACTCTGCTCCTCTGAGCCCACTGCTCCTCTGAGTCTTCCCTCCCATCCAATTTCCCGATCCTTGACCCTGCTCACAAACTCACCCCCCCCCCCCCGCATCTCTCATCCTCCAACCCCCACCCCCATCCCCTCACATCTTCCAACCGCCCCCACCCCCCTTCCTGTCCTCCCAACACGACCCCCTCTCACCTGTATCCACCTATCACTTGCCAGACTTTGTCCTACTCCCACCTCCAGCACTTTTCTGTGTAGTCTCTGTAGTAGACACTCTGTAGTAGTATGGGCCCGAGCTATGTCCGCCTCTAGTATCTGGGCACTCACATGGGCCCGAGCTATGCCCGCCTCTATATGGGCATTCACATAGGCCTGAGCTATGCCTGCCTCTATATCCTAGTCTCTGAAGTAGCTTTGAGAACAGAAAGGTCTTAAAAACAGCAATGTGAAAATAGTAGGCTAGCATTTTTAAGAATTATAATTATTTTAAGATACTGCTGATGTTTGGGAAGAAAACTGCGTTCTTTGAAACTTGCCATGGAATCTTTTGAATCCACTCTTTGGAAGACAGTATCATGACAATGGAAATCTGCTCCGAGTGTCATTGGGAGCACTATCCCAGAAGGTGTGTTCAGGTCTCTGGAGTGGGAATTGAACATGGCCATCTGGCTCAGAGGGAAGAGTATTATTACCCACAGAGGCATAGCAATGTTCTTCCCAGTGGAATAGGGTGAATACTTCCAACAGGCTGTGGTATAATGTTCCCAGTTCCTCTCCACTTCATCCCTGCTCCCCTACTCAGCTGCCGTTCCTCCCAATCAGCCACTCTGAACCAACGGCTCATTTTATGTCCTTTTGCTGCCAGATGCCTGGGGTGACCCAAGGCTTAGACTTGGAACCTCCACCGTCCCAGATACATCGGCACGGAGGGGAGATCATGGCCAAGATTCAGGCCCATCTTCAGCAGATGAACCATCAAATCCAGGCTCAGACCTTTGCAGTGCAGAAACAGGCACAGCAACAACAGTTCCAGAGGCTCAAGGTAAGAACGATCGGAAGAATCTGCTGTGCGCGGTTTTGACAGGTTGTATTCCAGCTGTCATATTGTATCCCAAACAGGCCGTTGGATCTAAATATGTTTTTTGAGTCATAGAGCATGGAGACGGACCCATCTGCCCAACTTGCACACACCTACCAATATGTCCCATCTACGCTAGTCCCACCTGCCTGTGTTTGGCCCATATCCCTCTAAACCTACCCATATACCTGTCTAAATGTTTCTTCAACATTACGATCGTTACTGCCTCGACTATCTCCTCTGGCAGCTCGTTCAATACACCTTCCACCATTTAAATCTTTACCCCCTCACCGTAAACCTACGTCCTCTGGTTCTCTATTCCCCATACTCTGGGAAAGAGACTATGTGCGGCTACCCAATCTATTCCTCTCATGATTTTATACACCTCCATAAGACCACCCCTCATCAGCCTAAGTTCCAGGGAATATGGTCCCAGCCTGCTTGACCACTCCCTATAGCTCAGGCCCCTGAATCCTGGCAACACCCTCGTAAATCTTTGCAACCTTTTCAGCTTGACAACATCTTTCTTATAACATGGTGCCCCAAACCCTATGTGTGGCCTCACCAATTGCAACATGACCCCCCCCTCAACTTTTCTACTCAATACTCTGACAAAGTGCCGAAAGCCTTTTTGACCACCCTTGTGCTACCTGTGCCGCCACTTTCAAGGAGCTATGCATCTGCACTCCTGGGTCCTTCTGCTCTGCAACACCTCACATTTCTCTGCATTAAATTCCGTTCACTATTCCTCAGCCCACCTGCCCAACTGATCAAGATCCTACCGTTTTGGCACCATTAATCGTACATCCACCTGGCGACGTGAGAAACTGCTCGGATGTTTCCTGTTCACGAAAAGAAAGCCCAAATTAATTTGGCTAATTACAATCGAGTCAACCTCCCATCGGTCATCAGATGAAAGATGTTGTCGACAGCACTGAGGAGCAATATTCACTCGACAATACTGATGACCAGGCACAAAGTGCTGGAATAACTCAGCCAGTCGGGCAGCATCTCTGGAGGATAAAGGATGGATGTGGTTTTTGGGCTGGAGCCCTTCTTCAGACTGAAAGTAGATGGGAGGGAACTGGAGGCGGGAAAATGCCAGAACAAATCAAAGATGACCATGGAAGGGTGGAGTCCATAATGGTTCATTGTTGGCTGGGGAAGAGGTGGTAATGAAGGGCTACAAGGATGCGATCAGTGGAACTGGAAGGACGACTAGCAGAGGGGGAGGGTGGGGGGGGGGGGGGGGGAATGTGAGGGTTACCGTAAACTAGGGAAATCAACGTTCATACCACTGGGTTGAAAGCTGCCCAAGTGAAATATGGGGTGCTGTTACACGGCTCAGTGTAATGTCACCTGTAGCCAGAGACTGCGTGCTGTGTGCTCCAGAATGTGTTCACACCAGTTCACTTCCGGGCATTTGCAACCTGAGGCTCCTTTAGTTACCATTGTCAGGACTAAGATAGAGCTTTAACATTTCTGTGCTCAATCAAACACAGAGGAGATGTTGTGTTCCAGACACTTTTAGTTTTTTGTCAGCAATTGTCCTTGTCCACTCCCCCTTGCTCATTGTAACTGAAGTTCTAGGAGTGAATCAAACTGGGACCGCACAGAGTCGGAGTAGGGGTAAGTACCAAGATGGAACCACATGGCCAGGGCAGCTGCACTGAAGGAGGGAATGGTTGTCCTGCCCTGTAGATAAACATTGATCTACCTGTGTCATTGTTAATTGATGTTGTTATAAATTGACGTGAATATTTCTCTGAAGTAGCCGCGTCCCCTGGGAGAGTCGGTGAGTAATCTGGTGAGCAATGTGCCGTTACTAGCACTGAGTACATAAGGGGAATTTTACTCATTTGTGCAAGTGCATTGCTTGCTGTAAGAAACCTTGCGATTACTGTTATAGCAAAAATTTAACAAGGATTGTAATCAATTTCAGTTCTGTTGTCAGAAGCTCCCTGGAGATGATATTTCCCGCGCCCTGTTCCCGTAGGATTTTAAACATTTTCATCAGTGTCAGAGTATATTCAAGTGAAGCAATGGTGCTCACCGCAGTTTATTCATACCTGTGTGAATGTGCTTGCCCACCCACCCTTTTGTACACACATTTGTGCATGCACTTTGGTGTCAGACGTTAGATATACGGTATGGAGACAGGCCCTTCAGCTCACCAAGTCCATGCCAACCAACGATCACCCCCATACACTAGCACTATCCTACACACCAGGGATATTTTTACAGTTTTTCCCGACCCCAATTAAGCTACAAACCTGCAGGTCTTTGGAGTCTGGGAGGAACCCGGAGCACCCGGAGAAAACCCACATGGTCACATGGAGAACATACAAACTATGTACAGAATGCACAGCTGTCAGGACTGAACCTGGGTCTCTGGTGCTGTAATGCAGCAACTCTAACACTGCGCCACCGTGCCGCCCCTATTCAGTGAAGGTTAGAAGTCTCCCACGTTGCCTGACAGGGTTTAATCCATATTCTTCTTCAGCACCCGTAGTCCGGATCGAACACGGGTCTCTGGCGATGTAAGGTGGGAACTCTACCGCTGCGCCACTGTGCTGTCAGACCTGTTTAGGGTGTTTTTTTAAACTTTTTAATAAACTGTTCATTCACGTGACCCTGATGGTAAGAAAAAAGCACCTGAATATGTTTTCAAGGCATGGTTTTGATACCTGCAACATCATGCCAGTACACCCTTAGATTACCAAACAATAGACAATAGGTGCAGGAGGAGGCCATTCGGCCCTTCGAGCCAGCACCGGCATTCACTGTGACCCTGGCTGATCATCCACAATCAGTACCCCGTTCCTGCCTTCTCCCCGTATCCCTTGACTCCGCTATTTTTAAGAGCTCTATCTAACTCTCTCTTGAAAGCATCCAGAGAATTGGCCTCCTTTGCCTTCTGCGGCAGAGAATTCCACAGATTCACAACTCTGAGTAATCTTGTGGGATTATCAATGCAACTGGTCTATAAAAAACAGTTAGAGGGGACACTCTGGACTGTTGTTCTATGACCACCTTGAAAATAGAAAATGTTATAAAAACATTCCTTTGACCAACTCCTTATTAATCGATTTTTTGTGTGTTATTTTTTGAAAATATTCACTTAATGATATCTCTCTGCCTCTCCCAGGAGCAGACTTCTGTATGATTACAATCTGCAGATCAATAATCCACAATAAGTTTTAATATCTAACCAAACCCTGTCCGTGTGTGACCCATATTGAAGTAATCTGTCATCGGGAATTGCTTTTCCAATGTCTGTGTCTTACTGCAGTGTGCACGTGTCTTACTGTAACATTTAAAGCTTAGTTTCAACCACTTTATGATGGGATGCATTTTCTAAGTCTGGCATTAGCGGGGGTTTGTATTGGGATAAGATGTTGTGCTTTGTTTTCTACAGAATAGTCCTGTTAATACAACCTCATACGTTATTAGTGTGCTTTTCAGGTTGAAGATGCCTTGTCATACCTGGACCAGGTTAAGATGCAGTTCGGGAACAACCCGGCCGTTTACAATGAGTTCCTTGACATCATGAAGGAATTTAAATCTCAAAGGTATGCAGGCAGCCTCAGTGCATTGCCACCTCAATCTGACGGGAACAATTCGTATCAACCCGCTATCCTGTCCGATTATTGTTCAAGCAGCCCGTTTGATGTGTTGGGAATTCGGGAGATTGGGAAACAGTTGCGACGTGACGTTATTGACTCAATTACTCTTATTATGCCGTCTGCGATGACGAAAAAGTGAATAAAGTTCTATCGGGAGTCGAGAACACAAAAACACTCGTGGGAGAGTCTAGGACCAGAGGGAACAGCCTCAGAATAAAAAGTTGTACCTTTGGAAAGGAGACAAGGAGGAATTTCTTTAGGCGGAGGATGGTGAATCTGTGGAATTCATTGCCACGGGCGGCTGTGGAGGGCGTCAATGGGTATTGGGAAGGAAAAATAGATCAGCCATGATTGAATGGCGATGTAGACTTGATGGGCTGAATGGCCCAAGCCTGCTCCTGTAACTTACGAACATAAGATATGGTCTGTGAATTTGAACTAGGCTGTTCTAGTTGATGTCAGAAAGCACAGCTTCACACAAATGGGGGAGCATCAGGAGTTCTGAATCCTCAGAAAGATGTGGGTTAAATGGAGCTTTCAGAACTGAGGTTGATAGCCTCTTGTGGTAGCTACCAGCTTCTTGCTTCTTGCTGGTAGCGATAGAATGCAAGCTAGAACATGGAAGGGAGACCAGGATCGGTTGAGAAGCCATTGCGTTATGAAGGAGGACCATGGGGCCAAAAGACCCCCTCATGCTACTGCATCACAAATATAAAGTCATTTCTCATCATCTTCCCAGCTTCCCAGTACCATGACTTCATTTCTCTCTCCAGTCTACTGAACAGTTCGATTGATCAGATAGGACTAGAGCCCCAAGTATTTAGTGTGGAGGAGCAACGCTGATCATGTAGGCAACCTGATGAATCTGTTGCTCTTTGACTGTTGAGGGGGTTTGTGGTTCTATAACATTTCTCAACGCTTTCACCACTAAATGTTTCTTATTCTGGATTGCAGCATCGACACACCTGGTGTAATTGACAGGGTTTCCCGGCTTTTCCAGGGACATCCCGACCTTATTCTGGGATTCAATGCCTTCCTGCCACCGGGATACAGAATAGAGATTCAGAAGAACAAGGCAGTGAGTGTCCATGGACCCACCCCGGCTGAGACTCAGGTGTGTACGTTGGTCATCGTCCACGGTCCCCAGTATGGCAGCAGAGCGTGCAGTGACGTCTGTGACCACAATCACATTTTCCCAATTCTTTAATGACATATCCTTTAAGAATATTTAAGTAAGCCATTTAGAACGGAGACGAGGAAACACTTTTTCTCACAGAGAGTGGTGAGTCTGTGGAATTCTCTGCCTCAGAGGGCGGCGGAGGCAGGTTCTCTGGATGCTTTCAAGAGAGAGCTAGATAGGGCTCTTAAAAATAGCGGAGTCAGGGGATATGGGGAGAAGGCAGGAACGGGGTACTGATTGGGGATGATCTGCCATGATCACATTGAATGGCGGGGCTGGCTCGAAGGGCCAAATGGCCTACTCCTGCACCTATTGTCTATTGTCTATTGTCTAAAACCCATTGTAAATAGGTATGGGAAGGAACCAAAGGGTTTTGCTTTTCACTGCTCGTCTTCTGCCAGGAGGTTTAGTTTAGTCGATTATTGTCATGTTTACCGAGGTACAGTGAACCAGAGGTACAGCGAAAAGGTTTTTGTAACGTGCCAACCAGTTGACTAAAAGACGACATAATTACAATCCAACCATCCCCAGTCTACAGACACAGGATAAAGGGTACAGCATTTAGTGCAAGATAAGGTCCATCAAATGTATTTCAAAGATCTCCAATGAGGTAGATGGTAGACACAAAATGCTGGAGTAACTCAGCGGGACAGGCAGCACTTCTGGGTAGAAGGAACTGGTGACATTTCGGGTTGAGACGTGTCGTCAGGATTCAGTGGAGAGGGAGACACAGAGATAAGGGAGCGTATGGTGTGAAAACAAGACAAAGGGGACGGAGATCAAGGGAAATGTAGAATAGATCATTGTTAGCTAGGAGAAGGTAACAACAAAGCAAACAGATAAAATGTAAACCAGGATAGTCAGACTGGTCGGATATCTGGGAAGGGGGGAGGGATGGAGAGAGAGAGGGAAAGCAAGGGTTACTTGAAGTTAGAGAAGTCAATATTCATACTGCTGGGGTGTAAGGTGCCCAAGTGAAATATGAGGTGTTGTTCCTCCAATTTGTGCTGGGCCTCACTCTGACAATGGAGGAGTTATGTCTACTTTGATGAGGTTGATTGGAGGTCAGGACCGCACTCCAGCAGGTGAGAGGAAGGTCAGTTGCCTGAAAACAGCTTGGAAGAAACTGTCCCTGAATCTGAAGTTGGGATTCTCTCACAGCAGAGTCACTATAAATGCCATGTTTCATCTCTAAATACTCTTGAGCTTAGTTTGACTAGAGATACAGCATGGAAACAGGCCCTTTGGCCCACGGAGTCTATGCCAACCGGCGATCACCTGTTCAGATTAGTTTCATGTTATCCCACTTTTGCATCCACTTCCTACACACTAGGAGCAATCTACAATTAACCTACAATCCCACACGTCTTTGGGATGTGGGAGGAAACTCGCTAAAATTTAGGAGATTGAGGGGGGATCTTATAGAAACTTACAAAATTCTTAAGGGGTTGGACAGGTAGATGCAGGAAGATTGTTCCCGATGTTGGGGAAGTCCAGAACAAGGGGTCACAGTTTAAGGATAAGGATAAGGGGGAAATCTTTTAGGACCGAGATGAGGAAAACATTTTTCACACAGAGAGTGGTGAATCTCTGGAATTCTCTGCCACATAAGGTAGTTGAGGCCAGTTCATTGGCTATATTTAAGAGGGAGTTAGATGTGGCCCTTGTGGCTAAAGGGATCAGGGGGTATGGAGAGAAGGCAGGTACAGGATACTGAGTTGGATGATCAGCCATGATCATATAGAATGGCGGTGCAGGATCGAAGAGCCGAATGGCCTACTCCTGCACCTATTTTCTATGTTTCATAGAGCATGCAAACTCCACACAGACCGAACCCAAGGCCAGGATCGAACTCGGGTCTCTGGCGCTGTGAGGCAGCAGCGTTACCAGCTCCACTGACCGCTGCGCCATCCCTTAATGGGCCCCCAAGCTCAGGCTGCCAATTGTTTTCATCCACAGGTGCTGTCGGAGGCAGCGCGTGAGCGTGCAGCTGCCGCGCCCACCAATGCTGCCGCCGCTCCAGTCTCCCGTGCCGACTCTGCCCCGGCCCAGAGCCCTCTGCTGTGTCACAAGGACGAGCACGTAGACCGCCGCCCGATCCGCGAGGACTTCACTCCACGTTTACTGGATCACCACGACGACATAACATCCAATGATCCGCATCCCGTGGAGTTCGACAACGCAATTAGTTACGTGAATAAAATCAAAAACCGTTACCTAGAACGCCCTGAGGTTTACAAATCCTTTCTGGAGATTCTGCACACCTATCAGGTAAAAACCGAGCTATCGAACTCTGGAATTCTGCAGTAGCAACCCGTATTTATATATGCCCTTAATATTAGTAAAACACTTAAAGCTCTTTACAAGAGAGTTTACAAACCATATTGTGACAAAATTCTTGATAGGAGTTTGCTGAATCTAAAGAGTGCCTTAAAGAAGGAAAAAGGCAAGGAGTTTGGGGCAGATCATTTTAGATTAGTTTAGAGATGCAGTGCGGAAAACAGGCCCTTCGGCCCACCGAGCCCGCACCGACCAGCAATCCTCGCACACTAACACTATCCTACACATACTGGGGACAATTTACAATTTTACCAATCCAATTAACCTACAAACCTGTACTTCTTTGGATAGTGGGAGGAAACCGGAGCACCCGGTGGCATAGCGGTAGCACCAGTGCCTTATAGCGCCAGAGGCCGGGGAACTTTGTCTCTACGGAGTTTGTACGTTCTCCCCGTGACCTGCGTGGGTTTTTTCCTGAGATCTTCGGTTTCCTCCCACACTCCGAAGACGTACAGGTTTGTAGGTTAATTGGCTTGGTACAGATGTAAAATTGTCCCTAGTGTGTGTAGGATAGTGTTAGTTTGCGGGGATCGCTGACCGGTGCGGACTCGGTGGGCCGAAGGGCCTATTTCCCCGCTGTGTCTCTAAATTAAACTAAAAGCTAAGATGCTGTCTGACCCGCTGAGTTAGCCCAGCTCTATGTCAATCTTCAATATACAATATGTGCAGGAGTAGGCCATTTGGCCCTTCGAGCCAGCACCACCATTCAAGATGATCATTGCTGATCATCCCCAATCCGTACCCTTTCAGCTTTTTTTTTAGTTGGTATGGACAAAATGGTACAAATGGCCTCCTCACTGTGCCATGAAAGTCAATGATATTACGAAGAAGACTGCTGCAGGGCCCTGGGTAATTAAAAGGTTTGATTATGTAAATATAGATACAAATCTTTCCTTTGCAGGGGCATCCAAAACTAGGGACGATAGGTGAGAGATGGTCGTGAATAAATCCAATAAAGATAGATATAATTTAGATATAATTTAGATA
Source organism: Amblyraja radiata (assembly GCF_010909765.2). Taxonomy (NCBI): domain Eukaryota; kingdom Metazoa; phylum Chordata; class Chondrichthyes; order Rajiformes; family Rajidae; genus Amblyraja; species Amblyraja radiata. The sequence continues at coordinate 27,715,862 of NC_045984.1, read as the reverse complement.
GATAGATATAATTTAATTGCCACACAACCAAGGTCGGTGGAATTTGGGTTGCCAGCAGCGGTACAGTAATAAAGAACACAACCACAATAAAAATTTGACACAAACATCCACCACAGCATTCATCACTGTGGTGGAAGGCACAGAGCTTGGCCAGTCCTCCTCCATTTCCCCCCCGTGGTCGGGACCTCCACCCTCCACAGCCGTTGCTGCGGGCGTCCAGATGGTAAGGGACAAAGTCAAGGTCAAGGTGAGTCCAGGATGTTCTTTACTGAGTGAGCAGTGTGAATGTGGAGCTTTAAGGGGGAAACTCTGTTAACATAAAGGAATGATAGAAATAGAAGGTTGTGTTGGTTGGGTGAGCTGCGGAGAAATGGTGAGATCTTGTGTGGTCGTAATCACAGCACTGTTGGACTGATTGGCCTGTAAGTGCTTTATACCGACTAATGCCGGAGAGATTTCCTCGTGCAGGGAATACACGCCGTACTCCAGAGACTTGAGCACTTCCCATGTTGATGGAGATGCTGCCTTCTGTGTTTCAGTCAGCACCGCTCTCAGTCAACAATGCTCCATGTTCCAACAATCACCCGGCCCCCCCCTCTCTCTCTCTCTTGCCAGAAGGAGCAGCTGATTGTGAAGGATACCAAGGGGAAACCTTACTGTGGCATGACGGAGGATGAAGTCTTCGCGAAGGTCGCCAATCTGTTCCGAGGCCAGGAAGATCTACTGACTGAGTTTGGCCAGTTTCTTCCAGATGCCAAACGATCTCTGGTACGTGACAATTCCCACTGCCTCTCCCCACCCACAGTTGAGACTTTTCCCAGACATTGGAGGGTCAGGAATCTCCCACATACGTTTGCCCTATGTGTGAGGTTCCAGGGTGAAATCAAAACACTTTTCTCGAATGACACAACGCCATTTCCATTTTGTCTCCAATTAACTGACAGTTTGTGTCGTTACCCTAATGTCAGAATCTCATTGTTCTGTCTCAGAGCCATAGACATAGAACACTCTTGACTCATTTGGTGTTGATTTTGTTGTTCGGTAATAGAAACATAGAAACATAGAAAATAGGTGCAGGAGTAGGCCATTCGGCCCTTCGAGCCTGCACCGCCATTCAATATGATCATGGCTGATCATCCAACTCAGTATCCTGTACCTACCTTCTCTCCATACCCCCTGATCCCTTTAGCCACAAGGACCACATCTAACTCCTTCTTAAATATAGCCAATGAACTGGCCTCAACTACCTTCTGTGGCAGAGAATTCAGAGATTCACCACTCTCTGTGTGAAAAATGTTTTTCTCATCTCGGTCCTAAAAGATTTCCCCCTTATCCTTAAACTGTGACCCCTTGTTCTGGACTTCCCCAATATCGGGAACAATCTTCCTGCATCTAGCCTGTCCAACCACTTAAGAATTTTGTAAGTTTCTATAAGATCCCCCCTCAATCTTCTAAATTCTAGCGAGTACAAGCCGAGTCTATCCAGTCTTTCTTCATATGAAAGTCCTGACATCCCAGGAATCAGTCTGGTAAGGAGCGCAGTTTCATTTTTGACTGGCCTGATTGCCCCGGGGGTGATTAGTATGGGTGTCAATGGTGATGGGGCGAAGGCAGGAGAATGGGGTTGAGAGGGAAAGATAGATCAGCCATGATTGAATGGCAGAGTAGACTCGATGAGCCAGATGGCCTAATTCTGCTCCTAGAACCTGTGAACGAATGAACTTATTTACTGTCTAGCTTCCTCTGCTTCATTGATTCAGAGTTGAACTTGGTGAATGGCTAATTCATCACCAATCAAGATATCGTACCGGTTCCTCTAATATTATTCCACAACCCGAAGAACTTAATCCGCACTCAAGGAGTTTGTATTATAAATCCGGGCTGGCCCTGCACTGCAGGACGAAGGGAATGCTGCATTCTTACACTTTTCAACAGAAATAATTGAATTTCATCTCAAATTTGTTCACCTTCAGTACTCATCTTCCAGATATGGGGATTATGCACTTCCCACTTGTGGAGGGAAAATGCACGAGGAAAGTATAGTAAATGATAGGTCCCTTGTGGACAATGATGTTGAGCGGCATCTTGTGGTGTAAGTCCATAGCTCCCTGAAGGTAGCAACACCAGTGCATAGGGTGGTAAAGAAGGTGTATGGAATGCTTGCTTTCATCCATCGGTCCACTGAGTGTAAATGTTGGCATGTCATTAGACCGTATGACATTGGAGCAGAATTAGGCTATTGTGCCCATCGAGTCTGCTCTGCCTTTCGATCATGGCTGACCTATTTTTCCCGCTCAACCCCATCGTCCTGCTTTCTCCCCATAACCTTTGGGCGCCCTTTCTAATCAAGAACCTATCAATCTCTGCTTAAAAAATACCCGATATCTTGCTATCCATCTTACCTCCATAGCTATCTGTGGCAATGAATTCCACAGATTCACCTCCCTCTGTTAAAGAAATTCCTCCTTCTCCATTCTCGTTGTAGTAGCTGTATAAAACTGTGGTCGGGCCACATTGGGAGTGTTGCGTGCAGTTCTGGTTACCACATTATAAGAATGATGTATGTGGAGGCTTTGGAACGCTAGCGGAAGAGGTTTGCCAAGATATTGACTGGATCGGAGTGTGATAACCATAAAGAGGTGGGACAAAGTTGGATTGTTACTTTGGAGTGTTGGAGGCTGAGAGGTGTTCTGAAGCATATAAAATTCACTGAGATAGTCGGCCTTTTGCCCCAGGATGGAAACGCCAAATACTGGAGGGCATAGATTTAAGATGAGGGGAAATGTTCGATGGAGATGTGTGAGGTATCTTTTCACGTGGAGAACGGAGATACCTGATTCACACTGCCGGGGGAGGTGGTGGAAGCAGATATCATAGCAGTATTTACAAGGCATTTAGACAGACCACATGAACAGACAGGGATTGGAGGTACATGAACCATGTTGGATAGCGAGGCTTGGATAGAGTGGATGTGGAGCGGATGTTTCCACTAGTGGGAGCACCTAGGTCGTAGCCTCAAAATTAAAGGACGTTCTTTTGGGAAGGAGGATAGGAGAAATGTATTTCGTCGGAGGGTGGTGAATCTGTGGAGGCCGTCAGTGGAATTTTTTTAGACAGATAGATAGATTCTTGATTAGTACGGGTATCCGAGGTTATGGTGAGAAGATTGTGGTTGGGAGGGAGAGATAGATCAGCTATGATTGAATGGTGGAGTAGACTTGATGGGCTGAATGACCAAATTCTACTCCTATCACTTATGACCTTATGATGTGCATGCAGATGGACTTAGTTAAATTGGCTTTGTGGTCAGTGCAGACATAGAATAGAATGTCTTTTATTGTCATTCAAACAGGTTTGAACGAAATTTCATTCCTGCAGTCATGACATTACAAAAAAAACCCGAGACCCACACTTAACGCAATTTACACAAACATCCATCACAGTGAATCTCCAACACCTCCTCACTGTGATGGAAGGCAAAAGTCTTATCCCTTCCCTTTGTTCTTCTCCCGCGGTCCAGTGAGCTAAAGGGGCCCGTTCTGTGTTCTATGTTGTACGATGTCAGCCTGTGAGTAATGGTAGAAAGAAGATGACATTCGCAAGTTTATGGTGTGTGCTTCACTCTTTGGTGCATATCCAGCTACTGTTCAAATCGCTGCCGCTTCTTTGAGATTTGAAGTCTCCATTTTAATTCCCAGTTCACTGGAAGCGCTGCGTCTGAAAGGGATGAGAATAGAATGGCCGACGACGACGACTGTTCAAAACACTCGCTAAGCAAGAAGCGTTTGCGGACCTCGCTGCTGCCCCAAGTGCTTCCTCCACTCAAGGTCAGCGCGTGAATATGTACTCCGTGAATATTGTGGTTAGGAATCACCCTGCCCATGTCCATCTTGATGGCTACCTGCAATTTAGGCTCTTGAACATGGTTCAGATTAGATTAGTTCTCACCGCTCGTCTGTGGGGCAACATCCTCTCAGCATCTAAATGACCAAGGTTGAAGACTACCTTTAAGGTGGGGTGATACGGGGCATTTCTGATTTTGTATCAGTTATGTTACTAACTGTTTAGTTTAGAGATACAGCGTGGAATCAGACCCTGCTGCCCACCAAGTCCACGCAGACCGTCGATCTACCATATAACCATATAACAATTACAGCACGGAAACAGGCCATCTCGACCCTTCTAGTCCGTGCCGAACACGTATCCTCCCCTTGTCCCATATACCTGCGCTCAGACCATAACCCTCCATTCCTTTCCCGTCCATATAACTATCCAATTTATTTTTAAATGATAAAAACGAACCTGCCTCCACTACCTTCACTGGAAGCTCATTCCACACAGCCACCACTCTCTGAGTAAAGAAGTTCCCCCTCATGTTACCCCTAAACTTCTGTCCCTTAATTCTCAAGTCATGTCCCCTTGTTTGAAGCTTCCCGACTCTCAGTGGGAAAAGCTTATCCACCGTTCGTGCTATTTCTATGCATCCACTCTTTAGACTTTAGAGATGCAGCGAGCCAAACAGATCGTTTGGTTTACAGAATCCGCACCGACCAGCGGTCGCTTGCACTATCCTACACACTAGGGACAATTTGCAAATGGATAGAAGCCTACAAAGTACAAACCTGTATATCTCTACAATGTGGAAGGAAATCTGAGCACTCAGATCGAGCCTGGGTCCCTGGCGATGTAAGGCAGCAACTTTACCGCTGCGCCACCCTCCCTACTCGCGCAAGTCACAGAACCTGGAGGGAAACATAGAAAATAGGTGCAGGAGTAGAGGCCATTCGGCCCTTCGAGCCTGCACCGCCATTCAATATGATCATGGCTGATCATCCAACTCAGTATCCTGTACCTGCCGTCTCTCCATTACCCCTGATCCCTTTAGCCACAAGGGCCACATCTAACTCCCTCTTAAATATAGCCAATGAACTGGCCTCAACTACCTTCTGTGGCAGAGAGTTCCAGAGATTCACCGCTCTCTGCGTGAAAAATGTTTTTCTCATCTCGGTCCTAAAGGATTTCCCCTTTATCCTTAAACTGTGACCCCTTGTCCTGGACTTCGCCAACATCGGGAACAATCTTCCTGCATCTAGCCTGTCCAACTCCCTAAGAATTTTGTAAGTTTCTATAAGATCCCTCGCAGGCGTGGGTAGAACATGCAAACTCCCATGTAGACAGCACCTGAGGTCAGAATAGACCACGGGTCTCTGGCGTTGTGAGGCAGAAGCGCTACCAGCTGTGCCACCACTAAACCATCATTCACCGCTCAGTCTGGGGCAGTGATTGTCGTCTGGTGCAACTCTTACACCGTTTTTGTCTTTTCTGCTCACTGCTCCAAATTGATTGAAATGTTTTTCAGAAAAAGCTGAAGTTATCCAGTGTGAAGGATCGGTCATTAGCCTCAGCGGGCAAGCACGGCACCTTGCGAGAGTTCAGCTTCTTCGACAGAGTGAGTTTGCCAACTTTGTGTTGGCATTGGCTGGCATTCTGATTTATTTCTGACGTGAGGCAGGAACAGGGCGACCTGAAACATTCCGGGCTCCTTGAAAGTGGCGAGAGGCGTTGAGGATTCTTTTCACAAAGAACCCTCTGGATTCTGGACCGTATTAATAGGGAAAGGGGCTCTGAACTGTTGAAAAACACCCGTTTAGACTTGAATTGAAATATTGCTTCCAGTTCTGGCTAGTTTACTTTACAGATAAACTAACCTCGTAGAGAGTAAATTTATCTCTCATTTAACATTTAGAATGTTAGTAGGAATCAGTTGTCAGATCCAGAAAAATGCATCCAAACTTGTCAAAGGAAGCAAGGGGAGAGATGGTGGAAGCTCGAACAAACATTTTCCAATCCTCTGGCATGTGTAGTTTGAGTTTATTTTATTGTCACATGAAAGACTTTTGTGGCGTGCTGTCCAGGACTGGTTAGTGGGTGCCGGAGGACTGGAGAGTAAGTGATAAACAGAACTTGCGTGTATTTAACTTCTGAGGTTTTACAAATCCATCGTCACCCCCCCTCTAGTACTGTATTCCTGATGAGACTCCTCTGTGGTGCAGCTTGGCAGAAGCACTGATGTGAGCATTGTCCAACATGACTCCGCACCCTGCATCTGTCCCTACTCACATCCTTTAGTCTGTGCAGCCACTAATATGGTTCACATTATGCTTAGGGTAACATTTCTGACAGGAATCTTTTGAATTTGTTGGTGGGACTATTTACACTATAAAAGCTTTATAGAGCAATACCCAACTCTCCATAGGTGACCATTTCAGTGTGTATGTGTATTTGGAGTCTGTTATACAGTTTGGAAAAAGGCCCAGCTTGCCCACGCCTACCAACGTGCCCTGTGACACCTTGTTGCGTTTGGCCCATATCCCTCTAAACCTGTTCTATCCATGTACCCGTCTAAATGTTTCTAAAATGTTGCGATAGTCCTTACCTCAGCTATTCCCTCCAGCAGCACGTTCCATACACCCACCACCCTTTGTGTAAAAAAAAGTTACCAGCAGGCTCCTATTAAATCTTCCCCCCCTCCCTCCCCACCTTAAATATATGCCCTCTGGTTCTCGATTCCTCTTTGGTGGAACAGATACCCCACTTCTCAACCTCTTTAACCTTGTTCAACATTGCAATCCTTGGGATTGTTTCTGGGATCTAACTGTCAGGGGCCACGCATTCAGGGTTGCTCCCATCTCACTGTTGCCCCTTTCAATCTGAAACAAAATTGTAACAAGACTACGGTTTGATTTCAAGGCCTTGTGTCTTCTGTTGCCATGGCAGCAGGCCAGCATAAAGCGCCGTCAAGTTTGCTGAACAATATGTGAACATTTTATTTTGTGGCTATTTATGGAATGGATCTTCCTTGAATATGAAGAAATTATGTTTTTATAATAGTGAAAGGGGATAAACAGATCAAAAAGGGATAAATGAAAAAGTGATCACAGATCAATTAGTGTCATGATTTAGTTTATAGAGATTTTTGGAAAATATTCTTATATTTCACCCGAATGGAAACAGATTAACAAATAGAAATGTGAAATAAGAAAAGATTAGGGATTGAGATCTCTTTGAATGTCTTTCAAAGAGCCAGCACCAGCTTGATTGCCTGAATGACGGGCCCCAGGTTTGGGAGATTATCTCTTTCCAGTCACTTGTTATTATTATCTCATGCTAGTCACAGCTTATTATTGTCATATGTCATGAGATATGGTGGAAAAACTCAGCGTCATGTTCAGTTTAAGCAGATCATACCATAAATAGGTAGGTGGGTAGGTAGCTACGTAGATACATACATACATACGTATTTACATCCATACATACATATTTATTTATTCATACATACATACACACACCAAGGTTGTACAACAGAGAAAAAAAAGGTTGTAGTAAACAATGTTACATAAAACACAATGTAGTATATAGTATTCTACTATTTAGTACATTTTGGGCAGAGAGCGGTATTATTGCCTTGTCATAGCGTTTGCAAAAAGGCCCAGCGGCCCAGTTTATGGAAAGAGCCGCTAGTTGAGGCAGGTACTATAGCAACATTTAAAAGACATTGGGCAGGTACATGGATGGGGAAGGTTTAGAGTGATATGGGCTAAACATGGGCAGGTGGGAGTTAAGCTGATGGGGCATACTGGTTAGCACGGGCAAGTTGGGCCGAAGGGCCTGTTTCAGTACTGTATGGTGTCATACACCTCTGCACAGAATAGCGCCGAGCTATTTGCCGAGACACCACCTCAAGATCTTTGCTCTTTGCTCTGTCCGGTAGATTTACCTGACATCAGTTGAATGCAGAAAATTCTATGTGGAGTGATGTTCGATGACAAGTGTGTGACTCTGATTACTCCCCCCCTTCCTCAACCCCCATCCCCACCCACTGATCACCACCCCGTCCTCGACACCCACCCCGACCCACCCAACTCCGGCTTCCCCAGGTGCGTCGGATTCTGAAGAGCCAGGAGGTGTACGAGAATTTCTTGCGCTGCATTGCCCTGTTCAACCAGGAGGTGGTGTCAGGCTCTGAGCTCTTGCAGCTGGTCACTCCATTCCTGGGGTAAGTCTATGCATCTTTATTCTTTACTATAGAGATACAGCGCGGACGGAAACAGGCCCTTCGGCCCACCGAGTCCACAGTAGGGACAATTTACAATTTTAGCTAATCCAATTATCCCACAAAGCTGTACCTCTTTGGAATGTGGGAGAAAACCGGAGAGAACGCACGCGGTCACAGGGAGAACGTACAAACTCCGTACAGACAGCACCTGCAATTCAGTAAAACCTGTAGTCAGGATCAAATCCCAGTCTCTGGCGCTGTTAGGCAGCAACTCTACCGCTGCGCCCCTGTTAATTGAAGGTTTGAAGCCTCCCACGTTACCTGACAGGGTTTGATCTGTATTCTTCTTCTGACTTCAGCAAAACACTGTCACGGGTTTTTTTTTTTGCTGCCTCGTCTGTGTGGTTTGCTGATATAAGACATTTTTTAAGGAAGACATTTTCCAATATTGCCACTGCAGTGAGCCCAGTTGTACGCTATTTTTAATCGCATGGTTGGTGTCCAAATTTTAAATTTCAAGTGTGAGATTTCTGAGGTTAGACAGACCAAGATGGAAGAAATGAGTTTCGGCGATTTAAAGAATTGTCACGTGTACCTAGATACGGTGAAATTCATTGTTTTGCATACAATTCAGTAAAATCTCACCATACATAAGCACAATCTCAAATAAGTGCAAAAGTGTAAGGATTCTAGTGTAAGAATGATAGACTTCACCCGGGGAGTACACAAAGAGTCGCCAAGTTTCTGGTGCCATCTTGTGCCCTTGAAGTTTTGAGGTCTTAAATATATTGAGTATTATCTTGGTCTTCAAGGTTTGTTGTCCTGGCGTTGGCACTAGGTCGGTGTTGCAGGCCCACTCCACCGACACCTCATAGAAACATAGAAAATAGGTGCAGAGGTAGGCCATTCGGCCCTTCGAGCCTGCACTGCCATTCAATATGATAATGGCTGATTGGCCAACTCAGTATCCTGTACCTGCCTTCTCTCCATACCCCCTGATCCCTTTAGCCACAAGGGCCACATCTAACTCCCTCTTAAATATAGCCAATGAACTGGCCTCAACTACTTTCTGTGGCAGAGAATTCCACAGATTCACCACTCTCTGTGTGAATTTCTTTTTTCTCATCTCGGTCCTAAAAGACTTCCCCCTTATCCTTAAACTGTGACCCCTTGTTCTGGACTTCCCCAACATCAGGAACAATCTTCCTGCATCTAGCCTGTCCAACCCCGTAAGAATGTTGTAAGTTTCTATAAGATCCCCCCTCAATCTTCTAAATTCCAGCGAGTACCTTGCCCCATGAACCGCTGCTCTGCCTCCGTGTGGCGGGGGCGCTTCCCGCGGCTGAACCCCCAGAGCGCCTTTGAGGACGTGGAAGGCGGGTTCGGGGGTCCAGGTATTGGTGACCTGCACCAGCACCGACCGATCCTCTTCTCCGATAGATAGATAGATTCTTGATTAGTACAGGTGTCAGAGGTTATGGGAGGAAGGCAGGAGAATGGGGTTAGGAGGGAGAGAAAGATCAGCCATGATTAAATGGCGGAGTAGACTTGATGGGCCGAATAGCCTAATTCTACTATTCCTTATTATTACCATCTCTGTTTTCTGCCGATGCCATCTTTGTTTTCTATTGGGTTTGAGTCCTTTCAACGGTTAATTCATTTTAATTCAGTTTGCAAGATGTATATTTTGTGCGGAAGAAGGGAATTTAGGATTTTATGTTGCAGTTGCTTTGACTGATAATGTATGTAATCCCCTTCTGCAGATGTGTACTGGTGGCTGTTTCATGTATTGGGTCAACTTTTACAATGCGTGTCGTTTTGTTTTGCTTCCTGCACCCCCTCTCTCCCGGCTGCTCCTCGGACCCCCTCTGCTCTGCTCCGAAAGCAGGAAGTTTCCGGAACTCTTTGCACGCTTCAAGTCGTTCTTGGGCCAGAAGGAGCTGTCACTCACACAGCCGCTGCAGAGGGATCGGCCGGTGGATGGGATCGCCCGGGAGATCGACTATGCGTCATGCAAGAGATTGGGCTCCAGCTACCGAGCTCTGCCTAAAACCTACCAGCAGCCCAAGTGCACGGGGCGTACGGCCGTCTGCAAGGAGGTAGGGACAGTTCCAGAGTAAGGTGCAAACTGGGTGATATCACTGCATCAGGCTGGAGTTAACTCAGAATACGTGAGGTACATGGTGATGGATGGAAAGACGCCAGGGAATTCTTGTAATATTTTCATTTTTACATAAGTTCTTGGAGCAGAATTAGGCCATTCGGCCCATCAAGTCCACTCTACCATTCAATCATGGCTGATTTATTTTCCCCTCTCAACTCCATTCTCCTGTCTTCTCCCCATAACCCCTGACACTCTTACGAATCAAGAATGTGTCAATCTCCGTCTTAAAAGCATCCATTGACAGCAGTGTGTGGCAATGAATTCCACAGATTCACCACCCTCTGACTAAAGAAATTCCTCCTCATCTCCTTTCTAAAGGTACATCCTATTCTGAGGTTACTTGAAGTTAGAGAAGTCGATGTTCATACTGCTGGGGTGTAAGCTGCCCGAGCAAAATATGAGGTGCTGTTCCTCCAATTTGCCCTGGGCCTCACTTAGACAATGGAGGAGGCCCAGGACAGAAAGGTCAGATTGGGAATGGGAGGGGGAGTTAAAGTGCTGATCAACCGGGAGATCAGGTAGGTTTAGGCGGACTAAGCGGAGGTGTTCAGCGAAATGATCACCGAGCCTGCGCTTGGTCTCGCCAACATACAGGAGTCCACACCTGGAACAGCAGATACTGTAGATGAGGTTGGAGGAGGTGCAAGTGAACCTCTGCCTCACCTGATAAGACTGTCGAGGTCCTTGGACGGAGTCGAGGGGGGGGAGGTATATGGACAAGTGTTGCATCTCCTGCAGTTGCATGGGGAAAGTACTTGGGGAGGGGGTGGTTTGGTTGGGAAGGGACGAGTTGACCAGGGAGTTGCGGAGGGTATGGTCTCAGTGCAAAGGGGTGGAGATGGGAAGATTTGGCCAATAGTGGTATCCCGTTGGAGGTGGCGAAAATGTTGGAGGATTATATGCTGTATGCGACGTCTGATGGGGTGGAAGATGAGGACAAGGGGGACTCTGTCCTTGTTATGAATAGGGGAGGGGGAGTAAGAGCAGAGCTGCGGGATATCGAGGAGACCCTAGTGAGAGCCTCATCTATAATGGAGGAGGGGAACCCCCGTTCCCTAAAGAATGAGGACATATCTGGTAACTTGGTATGGAACACCTCATCCTGGTGGCAGATGCGCTGTAGACAGAGGAATTGGGAGTAGGGGCTGATCGTCCTCTATCAATAACCCGTGCCTGCCTTCTCCCCATATCCCTTGACTCCACTAGCCCCTATAGCTCTATCTAACTCTCTCTTTAATCCATCCAGTGACTTGGCCTCCACTGCCCTCTGTGGCAGGGAATTCCATAAATTCACAACTCTCTGGGTGAAAAAGTTTTTTCTCACCTCAGTCTTAAATGACCTTCCCTTTATTCTAAGACTGTGGCCCCTGGTTTTGGACTTGCCCCACATTGGGAACATTTTTCCTGCATCTAGCTTGTCCAGTCCTTTTATAATTTTATATGTTTCTATAAGATTCCCCCTCATCCTTCTAAACTCCAGTGAATACAAGCCTAGTCTTTTCAATCTTTCCTCATATGACAGTCCCGCCATCCCAGGGATCAATCTCGTGAACCTACGCTGCACTGCCTCAATCACAAGGATGTCCTTCCTTAAATTAGGAGACCAAAACTGTACACAATACTCCAGATGTGGTCTCACCAGAGCCCTATACAACTGCAGAAGAATAGGTTTCTAATAGGTGTCAATCGATATTCTGTCTCCATGTGCTGTAGACGGTGAGATCTAGAAACGGTAGGGAGATGTCGGAAATGGTCCAAGTGAATTTGAATGCAGGATGGAAATTAATCGTGAAGTTATTGAAGTCTGTGAATTCTGCATGGGTGCAGGAGGTACCACCGATGCAGTCGTCAATGTAGCGGAGGTAGAGTTCGGGGATAGGGCCAGTGTGCGCCTGGAACAGTGATTGTTCGACGTACCTACAAAGAGGCAGGCATAGCTGGGGCCCATGCGAGTGCCCATAGCACAATGTTCGGCACAGAAATTGTGGGCTGAAGGGCCTACTCCTGGGTTGTACACAGTTCTCCTTTGGTTCGGTGATCTCATTGCTCTTAACTCTCTCCACCATCTTCTTGGTTTAACCCCTCTGGAAAGCGTGTGTGTGTGGGCTAGCCTGCCTGCTAATTCTCCATCTTGATATTCTCTTCTGCATCACTTTGGAGCCCAACTTGTTTCACTTCTCCTAAAACTTAAATTCTTAATGCCAGAACTGCTGTGTTTTAGTTTACTTCAGCAATTCCCCTAGAGTTTCTGGCATTCCCAGAGCCATTGCTCATCGTTCTTTCAAATATTTGTACAGGAAGCCTTTCCGTTGAACGCTGAGTTACTCATTGAGTCCTACAGCATGGCCCAACTTGCCCACACCGACCAACTTATCCCATCTACATCAGTCTCACCTGTCTGCATTTGCCCCATATCCCTCTAAACCTGTCCCACCCATGTACCTGTCTAAATATTTCTTAAACATTGCGATAGTTCCTGCTCTGGGAGATCTCTTCACCTTTCACTAGAATTGGAATTGGTGGCTGTTGTCAATGTGGAACAATGATCATTACGTGTGCGAAGCCCAAATCTCTCTGCCCAGCACCAGTTCCTCCTTCATCTTTCCTGTAGTTTTGTTTAGAGATACAGCACGGAAACAGGCCCTCCGCACCGACCAGTAATCCCAGCACATTAACACTATCCAACACACACTGGGGACAATTTTACATTTTATACCAAGCCAATTAACCTGCAAACTCGTACGTCTTTGGAGTGTGGGAGGAAACGGAAGATCTCGATGAAACCCTCGCAGGTCACAGGGAGAACGTACAAACTTCATACAGACAAGCACCCGTAGTTAGGATCGAACCCGAGTCTCTGGCGCTGTAAAGCAGTGGCTCTACAGCTGTGCCACCGTGCCGCCCCTGTACTGCCGAGGTAACAGCCAATATTTGGCGCAATTTGCTGGAAGGGCTTGTTTCTTCCTTGAGATTTGTATCTTCAGTCCAATAATTTTGCATTAGTTGTGAGCCCACAATAATGAAAGACACGTCAGTCTTCCCCAAAGTGGTCGGCGTGGGCTGGTTGGGCTGAAGGGCCTGTTTCCAGGCTGAATGACTCTATCTGCAGTCGCTTGTTTCTACACTCAGTCTGCCTCGGATTAAGTTGCTTGCGTTTCTTCCTGTTTAGGTTCTCAATGATACTTGGGTCTCATTCCCCTCTTGGTCAGAAGATTCCACCTTCGTGAGCTCCAAGAAGACCCCATATGAGGAGCAGCTTCATCGCTGTGAGGATGAGAGATTTGAGGTACTGAAACTACTCTGATGAGCAGAGTCTGCTATAAATACTCAGCATGATTAGGGAGAGGTTAATACGCATGTCTTAGCACTTTACTACGTTAGCCCTTGGCTCTTGCTGGCAGATTTGCTGGCTCAGGAATTGAGGTGGGTATTTGATGAATAGTGAAGGGCTGACCCAGGGTTGGGTTTGAGTACGGGTGGTATTATCTTAGGATTCGTTTCAATGTTTAGTTTAGTTTAGAGACACGGAGCAGAAACAGGCACTTCGGCCCACCGAGTCCGCGCTAACGAGTGATCCCCGCACACTAACACTACCCTACACATACTAGGGACAATTTACAATTAGACCAAGCCGCTTATACCAGCTACAAACCTGTAGGTCTTTAAAGTGTGGAGGGGAAATTGGAGAAAACCCACGCAGGTCGCGGGGAGAATGTACAAACTCGTAGTCAGGATAGAACCCAGTTCCATGGCGCTGTAAGGTAGCAATCTGCCACCGTGCCGCCCAGTTCAATGGTTCTTTATTCTCACGTATGCATATTTTTTTGCACAACCCATAAATGCACAGTCGCCATATTCTGGCGCCATTTACAAAGGAAAAGTCTAAAGTCTGGTCCACATGCTGCAAGTACTGGAGCACCAACAATCCAGGTAAGCCCCAGGCTGCTTCAGGCCCTTGCGTTATACACGGGATTTACGTGCTTGAAAAACAGCACAATCTTCAAAAACGTGTAATTTAAGCATATACGCGACCATGCTGTCAGCGGTAAATTTGAGCACGTTATTCGGAAAATACCAGCGCATAAACCAAGCTTTGGTGTTAATGCAACGAGCATGTTGTTTTAAAAATGCATAAACCAAACGCATGTGAAATGCGAGCTGCCTGTGTTTGAAAGAAAGCAGTTTTCATGGTTTGTATGGCATTGGGTTTGAGGAGCCCGCGTTGCCATGGGTACTGAACAGTTATCATATTTGCTTCGGATGTTTCTTGACAAATAGCTCGACGTTGTCCTGGAAACAAACCTTGCCACGATCCGTGTGCTGGAGAGCGTGCAGAAGAAGCTGACCCGAATGTCGCCCGAGGATCAGGAGAAATATCGCCTTGATAATTGTTTGGGAGGAACTTCGGAAGTCATCCATCGCAGAGCTATCTATCGCATCTATGGGGACAAAGCGCCGGAAATAATCGACGGGCTCAAGAAAAACCCAGGAACGGCTGTGCCTGTGGTGCTGAAGAGGTGAGATTTAATAAGTGGGATCTGCCTCCTTCGATTGAGGATACGGGGCATGGTTAAAGGTGACTTTTAGAAGGATGAGTTTAGAGTTTAGAAGGATGAGGGGGTACTTATAGAAACTTATAAAAGGACTGGACAAGCTAGATGCAGGAAAAATGTTCCCAATGTTGGCCGAGTCCAGAACCAGGGGCCACAGTCTTAGAATAAAGGGGAAGCCATTTAAGACTGAGGTGAGAAAAAACTTTTTAACCCAGTTGTGAATTTATGGAATTCCCTGCCACAGAGGGCAGTGGAGGCCAAGTCACTGGATGGATTTAAAAGAGAGTTAGATAGAGCACTAGGGGCTAGTGGAGTCAGGGGATATGGGGAGAAGGCAGGCACGGGTTATTGATAGGGGACGATCAGCCATGATCACGATGAATGGCGGTGCTGGCTCGAAGGGCCGAATGGCCTCCACCTGCACCTATTTTCTATGTTTCTATGACTCTGGGGAGGAGGGGCGTGTTAATGTGCGGGGATCGCTGGTCGGCGTGGACTCGGTGGGCTGAAGAGCCTATTTCCTCGCTGTATTTCTAAAAAGTAAAAAAAGGACTAAAAAAGTGTTGGTGTTCAAGGCAGTAGCTTCAGAGTGCATGAATAGTGGATGCTGAAAGTAATGGATGGTGAAAGTAGTTAAAGGCCTGGATAGAGCGGATGTGGAGAGGCTGTTTCCACTAATAGGGGAGGCTAGGACCAGAGGCCACAGCCTTAGAATAAAAGGTCCCTTTAGAAAAGAAATGAGGAGGAATTTCTTTACTCAGAGGGGGGTGAATCTATGGAGTTCATTGCTACAGTTGGCGGTGGAGGCCGTCAATTTTTAAGGAGGAGATTGACAAATGTTGGATTCGTAAGGATGTCAAGGGTTCTGGAGGGAAGGCAGGACAATGGGATTGAGAGGGAAAGATAGATCAGGCGTGATTGAATGGCAGAGTTGACTCCATTGGCCTACTTCTGCTGAAAACCCCCCGGAAATAACGGGTTTGGGGATTATATATCCAGAGGCTGTGTTGTTGCCTGTGGTTGGGAGTTTAGCCATTTTCTGGGTGCAGATCTTTAGCTACCTCACAGTTCTGAACACTCGGTGCCTTGCCCGGTCTTATTCCACAAACCCAAGCCTGTAAACCTTCCTCGGGATATTGTACCAACTTGGACGTTTTATTATTGAGGGAGTGCAGCGTAGATTTACAAGGTTAATTCCCGGGATGGCGGGACTGTCATATGCTGAGAGAATGGAGCAGCTGGGCTTGTACACTCTGGAGTTTAGAAGGATGAGAGGGAATCTCATTGAAACATATAAGATTGTTAAGGGTTTGGGCACGCTAGAGGCAGGAAACATGTTCCCGATGTTGGGGGAACCCAGAACCAGGGGCCACAGTTTAAGAATAAGGAGTAAGCCATTTAGAACGGAGACGAGGAAACACTTTTTCTCACAGAGAGTGGTGAGTCTGTGGAATTCTCTGCCTCAGAGGGCAGTGGATGCTGATTCTCTGGATGCTTTCAAGAGAGAGCTAGATAGGGCTCTTAAAAATAGCGGAGTCAGGGGATATGGGGAGAAGGCAGGAACGGGGTACTGATTGGGGATGATCAGCCATGATCACATTGAATGGCGGTGCTGGTTCGAAGGGCCAAATGGCCTACTCCTGCACCTATTGTCTATTGTCTATTATGTGTGTGCCGCTCGCTACAGGTTGAAAGCCAAGGAAGAGGAATGGCGGGAGGCACAGCAGGGCTTCAACAAGATCTGGCGGGAGCAGTACGAGAAATCGTACTTGAAGTCACTGGATCACCAGGGAGTCAACTTCAAGCAGAACGACACCAAGGCGCTGCGCTCCAAGAGTCTGCTGAATGAGATTGAAAGCGTTTACGACGAGGTACTTTACGGTTGCCCCAAGCAATAAATCTGTGCTAAAGATAGACGCAATGTGCTGGCGTAACTCAGCGGGTCAGGCAACATCTGTGGGGATGCTCCACAGATGCCGCCTGACCCGCTGAGTTACTCCAGATACCTTTCTATCTTTGTATAAACCAGCATCTGGTTTCTACATAAATCTATACAAGACCTTGTAAATAGAGTCAGTGGAGTGCTATAAAAGTCAATATTGGAATGTTGCTATGTAATTTGTTGGTGGTGAGCATCCTTTATAAGGCAAAATCCCCAAGACAGTCGAAAAAAATTATTGCGAAGAATTTTTTTTTTTTAATTTCCGTGCTTATTTTTTAATCTCAAGAACAAAGATGTTGCCAGAACTTGAAGGCCTGAGCTATAGATAGGGGTTGGGCAGGTCAGGACTTTATTCCTTGGAGCGCAGGAGTCTGAGGGATGATCTTTTAGAGGTGTACAAGATCGTATGGGGAATAGGGAGTGTTTTCTCCAGAGAAGGGGAATGAAGAACCAGAGGGCATAGGTTTAAGGTGAGAGGGGGGAGATTTAATAGGAATCTGAGGGGCAATTTATCTCACACAGGGTGGTGGGTGCATGGAACGAGCTGACCAAGGAGGTAGTTGAGGCAGACACTATAACATAATTTAAAAGACATTTGGACAGGTACATCGACAGAAAAGGTTTAAAGGGATATGTGCCAAACACAGTCAGGTGGGATCAGTGTAGATGGAGCATCTTGGTCGGCATGAGCAAGTTGGGCCGAAGGGCCTGTTTCCATGCTGTATGACTATAATTGTTCTGCCCAAGAAATGGGACTAAGTGCAATGAAGTTATTCCGTCACAAAATATGGAACAAGTCCATTTCTGCCCATATTCAGCATGTTTACGCACAATCTGGACTGTCGAGTGGGCTAGTTTCAGTCAGTCACAGGTAGAAAGCCAGCTTCAGGTCTATCCTGGACAATTAATTAGGTTCATGTTGATTCTGGACTATAAAACTCAGTCCATCAGTCAATACTAATTTATAAACTGGAATTTGGTCAGTCCAGGGCTATAAACTGGGTTTAAAATGGGCACCAAACTTACCGTGTGTAGAAGGGAGGTACACAAAAAAGCTGGAGAAACTCAGCGGGTGCAGCAGCATCTATGGAGCGAAGGAAATAGGCAACGTTTCAGGCCGAAACCCTTCTTCAGAGTGTAGAAGGGAGATTGGTTGTCTGATTAAATGGTTAATTAAAATGTTGTTGTAAAACACAAAATGTTGGAGGAACTCAGCGGGTCAGGCACCATCTGCGGAGGGAATTGCTGGGCGACGTTTCGGGTTGGGATCTTTCTTCAAACTGATCGGAGTAGTGCGGAGAAAGCTGGAAAAGAGAGGTGGGGGCAGGATAAAGCCTGGCAAGTGATGGGTGGATAGAGTCAACCTCTTTTTTAGGTGGATAAGGGGATCAGGGGGTATGGAGAGAAGGCAGGTACGGGATACTGAGTTGGATGATCAGCCATGATCATATTGAATGGTGGTGCAGGCTCGAAGGGCCGAATGGCCTACTCCTGCACCTATTTTCTATGTTTCTAACCTGGAGACACGAGGAACAGCAAATGCTGGCATCTTGAGCAAGAGCTTCCCAGATCATTGCCTCTGGGTTAAGCAGTGTTGCCTGAACCGCCGACTTACTGCAGCGTTTTGTGTTTTGATCAAATTATCAGCCAGTACGAAGACACAGAGAATTGACCTCTTCTCTTCTCTTGATGTAGCGACAAGAGCAGAACTCTGAGGAAGGTTGCCCGGGCTTCACGGGGCCCCACCTGATGTTCGTGTACGAGGATAAACAAATCATGGAGGACGCCGCGTCCCTCATCATCTACCACGTGAAGCGGCAGCCCACCATTCAGAAGGAGGACAAGGATCACATCAAGCGTATCATCTACCATTTTGTGCCGGACTTGTTCTTCTCCCAGCGCGGGGAGCTGAGCGAGTCGGAGGACTCGACGGACGAGGAGATGGAGAGCGACCAGCGACACAGCCAGCGCAACAGCGCGGACACGGGGCAGAAAGGAGCGACTTCCCCGGAGAGCAGTCTGGCCGAGGAGCGGGTGGACCTGCGCGACCAGGTGGCCGAATACCAAAAGAACTTGGACGACGTCTACAACCTCTTCTTTGTGAACAACAACTGGTACTTTTTCCTGCGGCTCCACCAGATCCTGTGCTACCGGCTGCTGCGCATTTACAGGCAAGCGGAGAAGCAGCTGCTGGAGTACCAGGTGGAGAAGGAGAAGGAGAAACAGCTGCAGGAGGGAAGGAAGGAGAAAGCAAGTGATCCTGCCGTCGAGCTCCGGCTCAAGCATCAAAGTACGACTCGTTTCCCCAAGGTTTGGTTTCTCTATTGAGCCTGTGGTACTGACAAGAAGCCTCCATTCAGCTGGTCAGACCCTTTCCTCCAATTTTAAACCGCAGAAAATTTTGGGTGGCACAGTGGCGCAGCGGCAGAGTTGCTGCTTCACAGCGCCAGAGACCCGGGTTCAATCCTTACCTCGGGTGCTGTCTGTAAGGAGTTTGCATGTTCTCCCTGTGACCTGCGTGGGTTTTCTCCGGTACTCCGGTTTCCTCCCACACTCCAAAGACGTGCGGGCTTGTAGGTTATTCGGCCTCTGTAAATTGTCGTGGGGGGGGCGGGGGGTGTTGGCTACAACGAACGTATGGATGGTCATTGGTTGGCACGGACTCTGTGGCCTGAAGGGCCTGTTTCCACGCCATGTCTCAAACCTAAACAAGCCCGATCATTGAGTATCTGTCAGTATCACAACAGCGCTGAGCTCTGTCTCACTTATCCCATATTTTTTATCTTTTATCACCTCCTCCACCTTTGCCTTGCCCTGGCATCTCTGGCTGATTATCAAGTACCTTAACATCAGAATTCAGCGCCTCCTCTTAATTGTTGCTGAGAAAAGAGAGTGCACTTTGCCTGCACGATGGTTGCAAGGCAAGTTGGTTTAGTGGGACGATTGTTGGACTGCTGTAATACTTAAGGCATCATTTTCAAGATCTATTTGTTTGCATGAGATTTATCTGTTTAAAGTGTCATGTAAATGACACATAGCAACAGACCAGTAGTCTTAGAGCGGGGTCACTCTGGCAGTGCGCCCCTTGCCCCCCCCCCTCAACCCGTCTCATTTCAACCAGGATTGTGGGGCTGATGTTCACTGAGTCAAGAACACTCACCTAGTGCAAGGCCATGCATGCCAGCTGTGATCGTATACTGAACGCTTGTGCCTGTTTGAATCTCTAGGTGAGATTGAGTTGGAAGAGTATTACCCGGCCTTTCTGGATATGGTGAGGAACCTGCTGGATGGAAACATTGAGCCGACACAGTACGAGGACACGCTGCGAGAGATGTTCACCATCCACGCCTACATTGGCTTCACTGTCGATAAACTGATCCAGAATATCGTGCGGCAGGTGAGTGGAGCGGCACGTTTAGAGAGTGGCACAGGAGGAATGTTGGTAGAGTGGGTCTTTGATTTTACTCTCCCTTGTATTCCGGTGGTGGGATGGCCGTCATGCAGGAACATTAAGCTTAACCCTAAACTTATCTAATTAAGTTGGGGGAGTCCAGGACCAGGGGCCACAGTTTAAGAATAAGGGGTAAGCCATTTAGAACGGAAACGAGGAAACACTTTTTCTCACAGAGAGTGGTGAGTCTGTGGAATTCTCTGCCTCAGAGGGCGGTGGAGGCGGGTTCTCTGGATACTTTCAAGAGAGAGCTAGATAGGGCTCTTAAAAATAGCGAAGTCAGGGGATAATGGGAGAAGGCAGGAACGGTGTACTGATTGGGGATGATCAGTCATGATCACTTTGAATGGCAGTGCCGGCTCGAAGGGCCGAATGGCCTACTCCTGCACCTATTGTCTATTGTCTAATTCCCTCAACCCTAACCCTAACACCATAAACTAAGAAAACCCCCAAATATTACCCAAACCCCACTCCCCACAACCCTAATCCTAATGCAACTTTAAACAAGGGCCATGAATATTAAACTCCTTGTAGCTTGTACCTTCCGAAGAGCTTGGACAATTCCTTTACATTAATCAAGCCAATTAAGTTACAAATCCGTAACAGGAGTTAACAAGAATTTACTTCAACCAGGCAATACTCTAAATTATAATCAAGCACCTTCACTGGAAAATAATATCAATGATAACACCATTTTGAGTCATGCATTAAACATGATTCTGTGGCTCCAACCCAGAAATTCTTCTGCTTGTGTATGGCGTGCACAGCCTAAAGTTATAGGTCAACTGGTTATTTTTGATCTTGTTTGTGCACCTCGGGTTGATTGCATTAGTCGATACAGGGTGGACCACGTGAAGGTTGCAATCTCCCACCCCAGGATGAATGTTAAAACAATGATAAAGTAAGGTGGCAAATGGATTTGGATGAAGGCAGTGATATTGTGGGCCAGAACAACGAGGCAGTCTCCAGTGAGATTAAATTTCCAGCAGTGTGTACAGTGAGCACTAGAGAGACGATTATCACATTGCCCACAAACTGGCAACCTAAACCGAGCTGCATTTTAACTGCAGCTTCATAAGTTACATCGCTCGTGTCAGCACTTTGCATCTTTCAGGATCGAGGTTGACTTGCTTCTCTGATTCAGCGGGTGCTGACATAGCTGATGAGGCCACAGCACTCTCACATTGTGGCGAGACTGCTCAGGATTTCAAAGCAGGGTCGTGTTGGAAATAGTAGCGAGAAGAGATGGCACAAAGATTCCTCTGCTTTCTTTCTCATTAAAAGGTTTTCCAATTTAGGTTCCTTTGGGATTTCCCTGTATTCTTCCCGCTGTTTGTGTGGCAAAATCACTTTTGTGATTCTGTCCACAAGTCTGCAACTAATCTCGGCGATCACTGCCGATTTGGCGAGCTAATGGTGTGCTGAAGAATATCAAGCTGAACTGTTGAGTCAGAGACACAGGACTACAGAGCGTCATGCTCCAGTGCTGACTATGCCTCCATTTCACGCTCACTCAGTGACACCCTAGGTTTGTGCTCAAAGTAGCTTAAATGGTGCGTTTTTTAGCTGAGTATATTAGTGCATTTTCTTCACCTAATTAGTTTTGAGATATAACCTGGAAACAGGCCCTTTGGCCCACTGAGTCCGCACCGACCACTGATCACCTGTACACAAGTTACAGAAGATAATTAATCTACAATCCTGTACATCTTTGTAGTGTGGGAGGAAACCGGAGCACCCTGAGAAAACCCACGTGGTCACAGGGAGAACGTACAAACTGTACAGACAGCACCCGTAGTCAGGATCGAACCCGATTCTACGGCACTCTAAGGCAGCAACTTTATCGCTGCGCCACCGTGCCGCGCCAAATGATTTAACTAAGTGGGACCGAAGCTGTCTCGAAGGTCAGGTGTGCTCTATGCAAGCTGCAGTACTATCTACTTTGGCTGTTATGGGGAACCCTCTCTAAATTCATCACTGCAGCCTTGATTCATGTGATTTGCTGTCTTGCCCCAGTCCACAGATTATCTCAGGAAGTGAATAAACCTTTCCCCGTGTGCCAAGTATCTGACTGACTGACTGTGAGGTTATCCCAGTGTGCTGAATGTTTCACTGAGCTCAGGTCTGTACGGGTGTCACGGGTTAATGGGGAGAAGGCAGGAGAAATGGGGTTGAGGTGGAAAGGAGATGAGAAATTTATTCAGTCAGAGGGTGGTGATTCTCTGGAATTCAAGGCTGCGGGGGCCGTCAATGGATATTTTTAAGGTGGCGATTCTTGATTAGTAAGGATGTCGGGGGTTATGGGGAGAATGAGAGTGAGCGGGAAAGATAGATCAGCCAAGATTGAATGGCGGAGTAGACTTCTCTTCTTCATCTTCTTGCATATGGTGTGCACAGCCTAAAGTTGTAGGACAACTTGTTCTATTTGATTATGCACGCCAGGTTGATTGAATTCGTTGAAACAGGGCGGACCATGTGAAGGTTGCAATCTCCCACCCCGGAGTAGACTTGATGGGCTGAATGGCCTAATTCTGCTGCTATCACGTCTGAGTACTGTGCATCTCACGGCCCATTTCTCGTGCAGCTACAGCACCTGGTGAGTGATGACGTGTGTGTGCAGGCTGCGGAGGTGTACCTGAGCGAGAGAAAGCGAGGAGCTGCTGGCGGGGGTTTGCCCACCCAGTGTGTCCGAGCCACCTTGGAAGCAACCTACCAGCAAAAGGCAGAGCGTGCGATGCCAGACGAAAACTGTTTTAAGGTAAGGACTGTGTTGCTGAAACCCTTGCCATGAATCAAGGAGGAGTGCACTGGGTTCTTAGCCTGGTTTAGCTTGGAGATACAGCATAGAAACAGGCACCTGTGGCCCACCGAGGATAAGCGTTTGCAAGCTGATGTAGTAACAGAGGTATTCCGGGGTAGTCTCCCATCCAAGTACTAACCAGGCCTGAGCCTGCTTAGCTTCTGAGATCAGAGGAGATCAGACATTATCAAGGTAGTGTAGCTGCAGAAGCTAATAGCACCCGGTTTTCCCTGGCAGTCTGCCATCCAAGTACTAACTAAGCTTATAGCACCTGGTATTCCCAGGGAAAAGCCCTCCGAATCCACGCTGACCATCAATCGCCTGTTCATATCAATTCTCCGTTTTCCAAGGCATAGATTGACTGAAAGGGTCAGGTTAGTTGTGAACCACAATCACGGTTGTGAATCTGCGCAGAATGAACTGTTGTTATTTTTTTGTTATAGATTATGTTTATTCAGAGTAAGGGGCGTGTCTCCATGACCATCGAGCTACTCGACACGGAGGAAGCACCTTCAGACGATCCTCTGGAACTGCAGGTGAAGGAACTTTCCACTCCCACTATGCGACTGGTGTTATCCTGATGTGAACTGGGGAAAAAGTAGTGACGTGGGGTGACAGAACCCAAAGATCTCAGGAACTACGCACCCTTTAGAAGCAGTGCCATTCGGTCTATCACAGAGTCATCCAGTCCCAGAGCACCGAATAGTGAAAGGCCTGGATAGAGTGAATGTGGAGAGGATGTTTCCATTAGTGGGGGGGTCCAGAACCAGAGCCCACAGCCGAATAATAGGACACACCTTTAGAAAGGAGATTAGAAGGAAATTATTTAGTCAGAGTGTGATGAATCTGTGGAATTCATTGCCACAGACGGCTGCGGACACCAAGTCAATGGATATTTTAAAGGCGGAGATTGACAGATTCTTGATTCGTACATGTGTCAGTGGTTATGGGGCGAAGGCAGGAGAAAGGGGTTGAGGGGGAAGGATAGATCAGCCATGATTGAAAGACAGAGTAGACTTGATGGGCCGAATGGCCTAATCCTGCTCACTACACACAAGGGGGCAAATCACAGTAGCCAGTTAACCTACATGGGAGGAAACTGGAGGATCTGGGGGGGGGGGGGGGGGAAATCCATGCACTCACAGAGAAACATGCAAACTCCACATGGGCAGCACCAGAGGCCAGGTTTGACCTGGGTTGCTGCAGCTGCGAAAAAAACAGCTCTAATATCTGCATGACTCTTCCACGCTTGTTTTAATTAACATTAGAGTAATCTTGTTTGAATGCTCTCTGCCAAGTTGTCCAGTTCCATCCACCACCACCTTCTCCATCTATAGTTTCTTTATTATCACGTGACCAAGCTACAGTGAAAGACTTTTTTTTGCATACAACTCAGCAAGACTATCACCGCACACAAGCACAACCTCCCGGTTAGTACAGAATGCATAGAACAGTCTATTACCGAGTGTCGCCATGTTGGCAGCATTTTACATTCCCAGCTGCAGCCGGTCACAAAGGCCCATTGCTGCCTCACCTTGCACAGCCATTGTACCCGTGGGGTGGGTGGGGAGCACGCCTCCCACCGCCGACCTTGAGGGCGTGGAAGTTAAGACCCGCAGTTCTTACCAGGCCGTTTGTCCAGCGTTCGCCACTGTCACCCTCCATCCTCCTGTTCCATTCCTGCCCCTCGGGGGTGTACAGGGACCGGGCTATGTGATACTCAAGTCAAGTCAAGTTTATTCGTAACATACACTTACGAGATGTGCAGTGAAACGAAAAGTAGCGATGCTCGCGAATTGTGCAAAAAACAAACAAACTACAAACAGAATATTCACATATTACATATTTGTGGGAGGGAGGGAAGAAAAGGAAAAAAACAGCAATTTTAAAAAGACACCACACAACAGTAGAGTGGTTCAGTAAAGTTAGTCCCTGGAGAGATAGGAGTTTACAGTCCTAACGGCCTCTGGGAAGAAACTCCTTCTCATCCTCTCCGTTCTCACAGCATGGCAACGGAGGCGTTTGCCTGACTGTAGCAGCTGGAACAGTCCGTTGCTGGGGTGGAAGGGGTCTCCCATGATCTTGTTGGCTCTGGAGTTGCCCCTCCTGATGTATAGTTCCTGCAGAGGGGCGAGTGTAGTTGCCATAGAGCGTTCAGCCAAACTCGTGTTCATTCTAACTCAATGCTTCTTGCATTGACAGAATTTAACAAGTTACGTTGAGCAGTATGCCGGTCCGGAGGCAGCCATGCAGTTCGAGCAGACAGATGGGTTCTTTTATAAGCCAGTGTTTTTACCCAGGTGAGTTCCCAGTGTCTGTCACCGCTTTTGTCTGGGATTAATTTTGTTTGTGTGCCCATGTCCCCATATCCCTTGATTGCAATTAACCTAATTGTACCAACACTCCTGTTTGTCAGCTCTGTTTGATGTTGGGCAGGTGGAAATGTGCACGTTAAAACAAATTTTTCTGTGTCGGCAGAAACCTCCGAAAATTTCGTAAGTGGCAGCAGAAGCAGTTTCTATCCATGAGGAATGAAAGCAGGAACAGCAGGCAGCGCAGTCTGGGGGTTGAGAACTCCAACAGCATCGACTGCAAGTTTAAGCTCAACACTCACAAGCTGGTGTATGTCATGAACTCTGAAGACTTCATGTACCGCTGTGGAGCTCTGCACCGAGCTCGCGAGGTAATTTCCCCCGTCGATCACACGTCTCTGGGGCGGCAGCAGAGTTGCTGCCTGACAGTGCTGGGGGCCCGGGTTTGACTTTATTGTCACGTGTACCGAGGTACAGTGAAAAACTTTTGTTGCCCATAGACCCAGAGACCCATAGAAAATAGGTGCAGAAGGAGGCCATTCGGCCCTTCGAGCCAGCACCACCATTCATTGTGATCATGGCTGATGGTCCCCAATCAATAACCCGCGCCTGCCTTCTCCCCATATCCCTTGACTCCACTAGCCCCTAGAGCTCGATCTAACTCTCTCTTAAATCCACCCAGTGATTCGGCCTCCACTGGCCTCTGTGGCAGGGAATTCCACAAATTCACAACTCTGGATGAAAAGGTTTTTTCTCACCTCAGTCTTAAATGGCCTCCACTTTATTCTAAGACTGTGGCCCCTGGTTCTGGAAAAATTGACTTAAAAAGGAGCCATGAATAATCGTACTAATAATAATAATAATGGATGGGATTTATATAGCGCCTTTCTAATACTCAAGGCGCTTTACATCGCATTATTCATTCACTCCTCAGTCACACTCGGTGGTGGTAAGCTACTTCTGTAGCCACAGCTGCCCTGGGGCAGACTGACGGAAGCGTGGCTGCCAATCTGCGCCTACGGCCCCTCCGACCACCACCAATCACTCACACACATTCACACACAGGCAAAGGTGAGTGAAGTGTCTTGCCCAAGGACACAACGACAGTATGCACTCCAAGCGGGATTCGAACCGGCTACCTTCCGGTTGCTAGCCGAACACTTAGCCCATTGTGCCATCTGTCGTCCCAACGTACTAACCAGTCAGCAGAAAGACAATACATGACTACAATCAAGCCCAGAATACGGGTGCTGTCCGTATGGTGTTTGTACGTACTCCCCATGACCTGTGTGGGTTTCTCTCCGATATCTTCACTTTCTTCCCACACACCAAAGATTTACCTGTTTGTAGGCTAATGGGCTTGGTAAAATTGTAAATTGTCCCGCGTATGTGCAGGATAATGTTGGTGTGCGGGGATCGTTGCTTGGCGTGGACCTGTTGGGATGAAGAGCCTGTTTCTGTGCTGTATCTCTAAACCAAACTAAAGCAAACTTGGGTTACTTGTATAAAACCCAGCGTTAATCTCCATCGCGTACTTCCATCTTCCTATTTTATTAACTCAGACCATAATCAGAAAATCATTGAAAATGGATGGCACAAAAGACCATGAGATATAGGAGCAGAATGAGGCCATTCAGCCCATCGTGTCTACTCCACCATTTAATCATGTCGGCTCGGTCTGTCCCTCTTAACCCCATTCTCCTGCCTTCTCCCCGTAACCTTTCACACCCTTCCCTCGCCCTTTGAAACATCAGCCATGCGACTGAAGACTCTTCAGCCCATTGTACTAATAGACAATAGGTGCAGGAGTAGGCCATTCGGCCCTTCGAGCCAGCTCCGCCATTCAATGTGATCATGGCTGATCATCCCCAATCAGTACCCCGTTCCTGCCTTCTCCCCATATCCCCTGACTGCTATTTTTAAGAGCCCTATCTAGCTCTCTCTTGAAAGCATCCAGAGAACCTGCCTCTATGAGGCAGTGAATTCCACAGACTCACCACTCTCTGTGAGAAAAAGTGTTTCCTCGTCTCCATTCTAAATGGCTTACTCCTTATTCTTAAACTGTGGCCCCTGGTTCTGGACTCCCCCAACATCGGGAACATGTTTCCTGCCTCTAGCATGTCCAAACCCTTAACAATCTTATATCTTTCAATCCAGAGTGTACAAGCCCAGCCGCTCCATTCTCTCAGCATGAATGGTTTTCTGCAGCATTACAGACAAAGGGACCTGCATTCATCCCACAAACCCCCTTTCCCCACTCTACCCCCCCCCCCACCCATCTCCTTTTAAATCCTCCCTCTTTCTCGCTTCTCTTCAAAACCCCCGTCCCCCTCCTCCCTTCATTCCTCCACCCATCTCCCGCTGACCTGACCGCCCCCCCCCCCCCCCCACCCCCTCTCTAGCTCCTTCTCTGCCCCTGCCATGCCCCCTCCCCGCCTCCCTCTGTCAACTGATGCACGTTGAGCACAGCAGGCGACTCCTCATCATGGACGGTCAGGGGGCGGTCAGAACCATTGAAGGGCGGAAGCAGTTGCACTGTGCGGAGATGGGGAAGAAGCATCGGTCAGTGGGGCAGCTTCAGAGGAATCTTCAGTCTATCTAACCGATACTCTACCTGCCCAAAGAGTGTGTGTTGGGAGAATATCTGTGGAATGGAGTGTGGTCCACTCCCCGAATCAAAGCCCCCCTGAGCTGTGTGTGTGTCACTGTGTCTGTATCTCTGTCTTGTGTTATGTGGATGGGAGAGAGCTATGTATTTGTTACCAAACTTCTATCAGTGATTTCACTGTTGCAATGAGCTTAAATATTTGTTACAACTATTGACATTTTCTTTTTCCTACTTTTGTACCCTCCTCAATCTTACACTCACTCTCTTTTCTGCATTCCTTTTGCAAAATCCTTTTTTCCCCCACACTCCCCCCCCTCCCATCTCCCTTCATCCCTCTTCCCATCTTCCGCTGCTCCTCTCCCTGTCCACCTGCCTCTCACCGTCTCCCCATCCCCTGCCCGGCCCACTGCCCATATCTCCCCCCTACCGTGACCCCTTGCCTTGTCCTCCTCCTGCCTCTCTCTCCCCCCACTGACCCTCCCCCTATCCCCATGTGACTCTCTCCCTGCCCCCGCTTGCCCGTCCCCTGTCCCCACCAATCCCCTTTTCCGTCCCTAACCGGCGCCTCCCCCTGACCCGTCCTCCCGCCTCCCCCTCCTCTCTTTGACCCCTCTCCTGGTTCTCTCTGTCGCGCCCCTCTCCCGCTCTAAAACCCTTTACCCCCCCCCTCCCCCACCTCACCTTCCCTCCCCCACCTCCACCTCTCTCTCCCCCCCCTCCAGTCTCAGTGCCAGGTGGTGCGGTACCAGCACCAGCAGTTCCAGTCGTGGCACAACCGCTGGCTGCAGAGCCACGTGACGGACGAGGCAGCCGAGCTGGTGCAGGACTGGCTGATGGGCGAGGACGACGAGGACCTGATCCTGTGCAAGACCGTCTGCGAGACCGACACCGTCCACGACATTCCCGTCAACAGATACCGCGTGCAGTACAGCCCGTGCCCCCCATCGCCGTGACACCCCCTCCTGCACTGAACCCGTGCTTGCACACTCAAAGGCTGTGGTTGCAAGTGCATCGTGCCACGGTGGGGGCACGCCGTGCTCTCAGATGCCGAGCTGACTGTACGGGCTGTCTGACCGACCCCCCCCCTGTGTAAGTGAACGATCATCACAGCACCAGTCTACACAACACAGCTAGTGTTATCGATGAGGAAATGCACTTGACATGAATCTGCTTGTAAGATCCTTGAACTCATTCTCCCTTCCCCAGCCCCTCCCCCTCCCCACCCCTATTTTGTGGTATTTTCCCCCCTCCTGTCCCTGATTATACATTGTGATGTTGCATGACATACTTTTGGTTGCGCCCCAATGCTTGCTGATGTGTACTACTTCCCCATGTCCCTGTAACGCAACCTAACCGCCAGATAGCAGGACTAGGAAAAGGAAGACTGTGGTGGTCTCCAGCTACAGCCCCTCTCTCCCACCCCAAGCCCACTCGACCTTATCTTGACAAAGAAGCAGAGGCTGTCATGGATTCTCCAACGGCGTTAATATCCGAGGCGATCTCTCACGCAAAACATGTACCAAGACTGCAAGGCTCGTGAATCTTCATCCGCGCACCCGACCTCGCCTCGGTCAGACAGACATCCGACCGAAGGGTCCCGACCCGAGAGGGGCACCCGTCCTCTTCTGCTCCGGAGACGCTGCGTTACTCCAGCACTTTGCGTCGAATCTTTGGCGTAAACCGGCATCTGCGGTTCCTTCCTGCACGAGCTGCTGCTAAGGTCTGTGCCAGTGAGAGATCAGCCGACCCCTGGAGCATGCTTACGCCTCACCGAGCCGATTGTACAACGTCAGGGGTCCGCATCCCAGCGAGCTGGAGGATCGGCAAGTTGCTGAGGCTCTTTGCATTCAGAACTCCCTGCCAGTGACCAGTATTAAAGGTTGGTATAAGGTGGCTGGGTTTGCCGCAGTGTCTAAAGGGTGTTCTCTGCTGCCCTGTCCAGCTCGAAACAGAAGCAATTCTGGTGTAAGGAAGCCACGTCCGTGAGTATTCAAGGCTGTGCTCGTCCAAACACTTAAACCTCGGCCAAATGGGAGCAACATATGACGTCCTCATTGAATATAATGCCACCTGGGCCTTTAAGCTGAACTGCCATTAGTTCACATTATCCCCGGCTGGCAAATGGACAAGTGCACCTGTCCACAAGTGTACATGACCCCTCTGAGCTGCTTAAGGATTGCTGATGTTAGTCTGAAGCCTCTAGCGGGCCGAATCCTTTAACTTCCTTTGAAGCTGCTGCCTATGAAGTCGTATTGAAGATTGCTTTCGAAGCAAGTGGGGTTGGAGTGAGGAATCATGGAGTGGAGATACAAAAACCAAAACACACGTGTGTTAATATATTAACTGCCTGAAATTCAGGGGAATTTTTTTGACTATTATGTAAAGTTTTCAAATTTAAGGCTTGCTTCTTTACGGAAATATCTCTGTTTAAATTAGTGTCTTGCTGAGAGATTCAAGGTGTTGAGGATGGTGTTTTCTTTTTAAATGTTTTGTGTGTAAGAGCATCTTTAGAGGGAGGCTTAAAAACTGTTCTGAGAGTATTCTGAATTCAAGCAGTGACCCTGTTTAGTTGCAGCATGTGCAGGCGTGGCAGGTTGAGTGATAGAGTGAGGCCAAATGAGGCTGACCCTTGCCAAATTCCCCCGGGTGCCTGCTTGGCTTCTGCACTGAAGTAGTTGGGCGGGAGGTCAGAAACGGCAGAGGTGTGCGCTTCTGTCTCCAGGGATGGAAGGATCACCCTCTGAAACTGGAGGAAAGTACAAAAGGAGAGGAAAAGAGGGCTCACTGCCGTCAAACCTTTAGGTTTCTGTGGGTGGAGTTGTCTCCGGCCACTCCTCACTTATCCTCGTTCACCCGCAGCTGATGATGAAATAGCTGGCACATGCCCATCCTTCCCTCTGTAACTCATACCCGCCACCTTGGCACGGAAGATCATTGGAGCTTGCCTTGGGGTGGGGAAGGGGGGAGGGGGGGGGGGGGGGCAGTATGGTAGGGATAGGGCGAGGGGTGATAGGGAGGGAGTTTCCTTCTGCCAGTAAGCAAAATACCACGAATGCAGTACATTGGAAGTAAGGCAGAAAATGCTGATAATTATCGGCAGATCAGTCAGCATCTGTGGTGAGAGGAGTAGAGGTGACGCTCACGGCACTTCATCAGAGCTTGCTTTTAGTTTTATTTCACCACCGCCACTCACAGGAGGGCATATCGGGATGTAGCACCCACACTAGTGGACTAAACTGCCACATGGGAGCAATGCACTTTTATTTTTTCTCTTTGCTTGGCCAGGCTGGAACAGAATTTGCATGGGACTGTTCTGGGCTGTAAAAGTTACCGGCAGTCAGCAGTAGAATGGGTTTATTATTTTATTTTAAACACCAATACCGATGGCTGTACTGGCTCTGTGCAGTGCTGGACCTTTGCACCTGGTAACACTCTGGCACTTTGTCCCGCTTGCAGAGCGGGAGTCACAGCACTGGGGGATCCCGGCTAGGGGTTAGGGAGGGAGGGAGGGTGGGAGAGAGGGGGCACCCAAATAACCTGGTTGTACGGCAAACTGGACAGGAGCACAGCTCCTCTCATCAGCTGCCACCGGCTATTCCCATTAGCTGCATTGACACCTTAATAATGGGTGTGTAGCGTTTGTTATACACAACCACTTGTATTTATCAAATGTTTTAAAAAGGAAAAAAAGAAGTCAAAATACTCCTTTACATGAAACCATGTGCATAATTTGGTGTGTGTGTGTGTGTGTGTGTGGGGGGGGGGGGTGTGTGGAGCAAAACAAAGTAAACTATAGTCCTTTCCCCATCCCACCCCCACCCTCTCTGTCACTGTGCGTAAAGGATGCTAAATTATTCAGTGGGGAGGGTTTGGAAATGGCGTGAGGGGGGGGGTCCTTGATATCATTATTTGCGTCTCAGTCACCACGTACCCTTCCCCCCCCCCCCCCCCCCCCCCCCCCGCCAACTGCATGAAGCATCAGCTGGGGAGAGCTAGAGCAAGGGGGTGGTGTGAAGAGGGAGGCCCTTTAAAGGGGATAGTTGACTGGAGTTGTACGAGAGGTCATCCCATCCTGATTAGGGGGGGGGAGGGTGCTGATTGTCAGTGTTGCCTTTGGCGACAGCCTTCCAGTGGACCCCCCCCCCCCCCCGACGTTGACTGGTCACGGTGATAATTTTCATTTTGTTCTTGCCGTGTGTGAAACAATATGATGTGATTTTACATTGTGTGATTATTGAAATCTCTCGAATTCTGTGTTTAAGGAGATGTCAATGCTGTGCTGTCTGCTTTTGTAATGCAATGCCTGTTTGTGAAGTTAAACATTTACCAATCTCTCTGTCTTTCTCTCTCCTTTCTTTTTCTCTCTCCTGGCTCTCTACTCTCCTTTTTTTCTCTTTTCTTTTCCTCTCCCTCCTCTCATTTATCTCTCCTTTCCTTTTCACCATCTCCTCTCTTCCCCCTCTCCTCTGTCTCCACTCTCCTCTGTCTCCCCCTCTCTCTTTCTCCTCCCTTCCCCCCTCCCCCCTCCTCTCCCCCTCTCTGCTGTCCCCCTCCTCTCTCCCCCCTTTACTCTCTCTCCTCTCTCTCCCCCTCTGTCTCTCACTCTCCTCTGTCCCCTCTCTCTCTCTCTCTCTCTCTCTCTCTCTCTCTCTCTCAGATTTTGCTCATTCTCTGCAGTCTCTCAGGTGACACAATTATTCAGTGACAGGGGCCTGAGCCTCCTGTTTCCCTCTTGTGCGGAGTTAAAGGGGCTTCTCTTCCCTGTGGATGAGGGTCCTGATACTCCCCAAACCCACCCTCCCCCACCCCCATAGCGGGCAAAGATCCTGAGACACCTCGCCCCTCATGGGTCCTGTTTCCCTCCCTCCCTCCCTTGTGGCATATGGGGTGGGTTTGATGTGAGGGGCTTGTGTCCTGATTCCGTTTCAGAGGCGAGGAGCGTGGGCTAGAGGCTGCCTGAGGCTTCTGATAACCTCTCGAACGGTAAGGCCCTGAATCCGGGCACCTTTTTAACTAATATCCAGCATTAAAATTCCTTCTCACTTTCTGTTCTTAATATTTTACTCGGTCATTTAAAACAAAAAATCCTTGCACAGTCCAGGGCTGGAGGGAGGGTTAACACCACCAGTTCCCTGCAGTCCACATCCCTCTCTGCAAACAGCATTGTACCTTCATAAAAACTGTAATAAAAATGAAAAATGCAATGTCAGCAGAGCGTGACAATTTGTTGGCAAGATGATGGCGCTGGTCTGCAGGGTGGGGGGCGACTTTTATTAGCTCCATTTTATAGAAGTCGGGAGGTCACGTTACAGTTATACAAACCATTGGCGAGGCCACATTTCGAGTATTATGTTCAGTTTTGGTCACCTTGTTATGGGAAGAATGTTGTCAAGCTGTAAAGGGTGTAGAGAAGATTTACGAGATTGCTGCTAGGATTCGAGGGCCTGAGCTATAGGCTGGGACTTGATTATTTGGAATGCAGGCGGGTGAAGGGGGCGATCTTATAAAGGTGTACAAAATCATGAGAGGAATAGATTGGGTAAACGCACAGTCTTTTGCCCAGAGTAGGGGAATGGAGAACCAGAGGGCATTGGTTTGGGGTGAGGTGAAAAATATTTAGAAACATACAAAATAGGTGCAGGAGGAGGCCATTTGGAGGTGCAGGAGGAGGCCATTTAGGAAAGGAGTCTGAGGGATATTTTATTTTTACACAAAGGGTGGTGGGTGTATGGAACAAACTGCTGCAGGAAGTAGTTGAGGCTGGGACAATTGCAACATTTAAGAAACATTTAGACAGGTACGTGAATAGAATAGGTTTCGGGGGATATGGGCCAAATGCAGATAGGTCGGATGACCTGCGTGGGTTTTCTCCGAGAACTTCAGTTTCCTCCCACACTCCAAAGACGTGCGGGTTTGTTGGTTAATTGGCTTGGAATAAATGTAAAAATGGCCCCTAGTGTAGGATAGTGTTAATGTGTGGGGATCGCAGGTCGGCGCGGACCCGGTGAGCCAAAAACGCCGGTTTCCACGCTGTATCTCTAAACTCTTCCATTCTCGACACTAATGCATTTGGTGCTCCCGATGTGGCGTCACCGTTGACGAGACCGAACGTAGACGCGGCCAGATATTTGAACTCTCCTCCCGTCCCCATGGTAACCTTCTGTCCTTGGCCTCCTCCATTGGCAGAGTGAGGCCACATGCAAACTGGAGGAACAGCACCTCATATCCCGCTTGGGTAGCTTACAACCAAAGCATGAATATTGAAGGTAGACAGAAAATGGTGGAATAACTCGGGGTCAGGCAGTATCTCTGGAGAAAAGGAATGGGTCAAGGCCCTTCTTCAGACCGAAAGATCGAGGGGGGGAAGAGTAGTGAAAATGGCAACG
The DNA here is from genome assembly GCF_010909765.2 of Amblyraja radiata. Classification (NCBI taxonomy): domain Eukaryota; kingdom Metazoa; phylum Chordata; class Chondrichthyes; order Rajiformes; family Rajidae; genus Amblyraja; species Amblyraja radiata. Next base: position 27,681,590 of record NC_045984.1, on the reverse strand, counting down.
AGAAAAGGCCAGAATGAATGAGGGCTGGCCCCAGATTACCTCAGGTTCATAATGACCCATTGTTGGTTGGGGAAGATGTGCTGATGAGAAAGATGCGCTGATGAGAAAGATGCAATTATGTGAACAGTAGACCTAGTAGGGTGGCTGGGGCGGGGTGGGGTGGGGGACTGCAGGAGGTACGGACATTGAATTGTCCAATTTCAAGTAACTCTCTCCCTCAGCACTCTTACGCCCCTGTGTTCACCCATCATCCTGTTCCTTTCTGCAACTCCTTCCACTCATCTCCCAACTGCTTCTCCTGTTCCCCTTTGACATCCTCTCTTTCTTCTTCCACCCACATCCCTCCCCCTTTACATTTCACACCCCCTTTTCCACCCTTATCTGCCACCCACTCTGGTCTCAGTTTCACCTCTTTTCCCCCCACAATCTCCATCCACCAATCACCCCCATTTCACCTATATCTTTGCCCCACTCTCAACTCTCTCGCAGCATTCCCACTCCACTACATAAGTCTGGAGAAGGGTGCCGTCCTGAAACGTTGTCTGTCCATTTCCCTCCACGGATGCTGCCTGACCCGCCGAGTTCCTCCTCCACTCTTTGTTTTTAGCTGGAGATTCCAGCGTCTGCAGTCTTGTGTCTACACCATTTAGTTTATTGCCACGTGTGCCGAGGTACAGTGAGAAGCTTTTTTGTTGCGTGCTATCCAGTCACCGGAAAGCCAATACACGGTTGTCATCGAGCCAATCTCAGTGTACAGATAAGGGAATAATGTTTAGTGCAAGGTAAAGTCACCTCAACCACTTCACCACAGGGCAGTTTGTTAATCCCGAGTGCAGCGGATGTCTATGTGTAGGAAGGAACTGCAGACGCTGGTTTAACCCGACGATAGACACAAAATTCTGGAGTAACTCAGTGGGACAGGCAGCATTCTTCCGAAGGGTCTCGACCCGAAACGTCACCCATTCCTTCTCTCCAGAGATGCTGCCTGTCCCACTGAGTTACTCCAGAATTTTGTATCTATCAGCGAATTTCTATAACTCCATATTTAAAAGCGAAATAACTGATCACAAGTTTCACGGGTACCTGCCCGTTAGCGCCACGAGTCGCTAAGTTGCGTCCACGAGTTCCGACGTTCCTGCTACGTTAATTGTACGTTGTTACCACGAGTTAAATTTGTTTTAAACTCAGGGTCACTCGTGGGTCAACTCGCACCGTGAGACAGGGGTTTAACTCGGGAGAGGAACTTGGTACATCGCAGAAATAAGAAGTAAACGGCAAACTTAGACATACACGTGGGAACTCTTTTAAACTCGTGAACATAATCTTGGACTCTCGTAGACAACCACGAGCTTGATTTTTTTTCTGTCACTCGTGGGAGGACTCGCACCGTGAGACAGGGCCATAAGTTATTCCACTGCCACCTTACAGCGCATCAAAGAAACACGATACTTGTCTTCAGTAAACATTTTATTGAGCAGGTAGTTGGATGTGAATTGGTGTTTTACTGCGGATTAACAGGACTACTCTTTAGGGCGACAGTCACTGCACATTACAATGGTCGCCAGCAGGCACATGAATTCTTTAAAGTCCACGTTGCTGCCATGGGTGTCCTCCATGCACTGGAAGAATTTTTCGAATTGTGCAGCAAAATCTTTCTTCTGCGGAGGAGGAAATGATTGTGTTAGTAAAGAGGCCGCATACCGAGTCTGGAGGAGCGTCCCAAACCGGAACGCCAGTCGGAGGAGAATTAGGCCATTCGGCCCATCAAGGCTACTCCGCCATTCGATCATAGCTGATCTATCTCCCTCCTAACCCGATTCCCCTTCTCCCCATAACCCCTGACACCTGTACTAATCAAGAATCTATATATCTCTGCCTTTAAATATATCCACTGACTTGGCCTCAAACTCAGTGCATATAGAGAGCGGTCCTGAGCTGCCATCCAACCTCAGTGGAGACTCTCGGACTATCAGACTTTATTTTGCACTAAATGTTATTCCCTTTACCCAGTATCTGTGCACTGTGGACGGCTTGATTGTAATCATGCATAGTCCTTTCACTGCTAGGTAGCCCACAACAACAAAAAAGCTTCTAACTGTACCTCGGTACACGTGACAATAATATACTAAAGATTGACACAAAAAGCTGGAGTAACTCAGCGGGACAGGCAGCATCTCTGGAGAGAAGGAACGCATTGGGTCGAGACCCTCCTACTCGACCAGAAACATAATTCCATCCCTTCTCTCCAGAGCTGCACTCCCTCAATAGCAAGAATGTCCTTCCTCAAATTAGGGGACCAATACTCCAGGTGTGGTCTCACTAGGGCTCTGTACAACTGCAGAAGGACCTCATCATGGGTCTTCAGATGTTGGAAGGAACTGCAGATGCTGGTTAACGCCAAGACAGGTATAAAATGCTGGAGCAACTCAGCGGGACAGGCCACCTCTCTTCATCTGACCCCTTCCTTCTCTCACTCTATCTCTCTCTCTCTCTCTCTCTCCCCTCCAGAGACGCTGCCCGTCCAGCTGAGTAGTTAAACTGCCCCTGTCCCACTTAGGAAACCTGAACGGAAACCTCTGGAGACTTCGCGCCCCACCCAAGGTTTCCGTGCGGTTCCCGGAGGTTTTTGTCAATTTCCTTACCTGCTGCCACTACCTGCAACTTCCGGCAACCGCACGGAAACCTTGGGTGGGGAGCAAAGTCTCCAGAGGTTTCCGTTCAGGTTTCCTAAGTGGGACAGGGGCATATTTTTCCTACTCCAGCATTTTGTGTCTTGTCTTCATTCACAAGACCACGAGGAACGGGAGTAGAATTAGGCCATTCGGCCCATCACGTCCACTCCGCCATTCTATCTCTCCCTCCTAACCCCCCCATTCTCCTGCCTTCACCCCCGCGACACTGTTCGAGTGACTTCAGACACACGCTCTGACGGACTTACTTCGGATAAAAACGGTAGCTGGCAGCGAATCAAAGTGCTGAGCTCATCGCGATCCAGGGTCGACTTGTCGCCGGGGGTCGAGGCAGCCGCTGCCTTGAAGACGGTGAGTAGCGAGCCCAAGGCCTCCTGGACTTGCGAAGAATTGCAGGTCATGGCTGTGTGGGGGGCGGCAGGTACAACAGAACAGGAGAGGAAAATGGACCTGTCACAAAGACACACAATACACGAAGCATGAAATTAACACGACGAGTGGAATCTGTTTTGCCTTTGTCTACCTTTCTGTACAAGTCTGAAGTCCCGACCCAAAACGTCACCCATTCCTTCTCCCCAGAGACATAGAAACATAGGAAATAGGTGCAAGAGTAGTAGGCCCTTCGAGCCTGCACCGCCATTCAATATGATCATCCAACAGTATTCTGTGCCTGCCTTCTCTCCATACCCCTTTAGCCACAAGGGCCACATCTAACTCCATCTTAAATATAGCCAATGGACTGGCCTCAACTACATTCTGTGGCAGAGAATTCCAGAGATTCACCACTCTCTGTGTGAAAAAAAATGTTTTTTCTCGATTGGGGAAACATTGCCTCGCCTTGGGACACAATCGAAGATTGGACACAAAAAATGCTGGAGTAACTGAGCGGGACGCTCAGTTACTCCAGCATTTTTGTGTCCAATCTTCGAAGAACTGCTGGCTTACACCAAAGATAGACACACAGAGTCTGAAGAAGGGTTTCGGCCCGAAAACGCTGCCTATTTCCTTCGCTCCATAGATGCTGCTGCACCCGCTGAGTTTCTCCAGCATTTTTTTGTGTGTACCTTAGACACACAGAGTGCTGGAGTAACTCAGCGGGCCAGGCAGCATCTCTCCCCGGACCCCACCCGAAACATCACCTATCCATGTTCTCCAGGGAACGCTGCCTGCCCTGACCCGCTGAGTTACTCCAGCACTGACTCTGTGTCTGTGTCTATCTTTCTGTCTTTCATTCAGTTTAGAGACACACACCACACACATTCCATATTATCCCACTTTCCCCACCTACTCCTTGCACACGGAAGTAAATAAAGCAACAACCCTGTGTGTCTCTTGGGGATGTGTGAGGAATCCCACAGGGAAAACGTGCAAACTCCACACCGGACAGCGCCCGAGGTCAGGATCGAACCCGGGACTCTGGCGCTGCAAGGCTGATCGCTGCGACCACCGTCGCCGGGCAGGGTGTGCGGTTTTCAAGCCTATCAGACGGACGCGTAAAGACGTGATTTCCCCCCAAACCAAAATATCCCTAAAAAGTCAGCACTACTTTTCCCAATATTCCTACTCCAGTCCCGGTTCCTGTCTGAGACTCAGTTCGAAATCCCACTTTTGTTCCACTGTCGGACTCACGCTTTTGGATCTGCTCGGATCTTTACTCACCTGGAAGGTGTGTGGGATCTGGTAGCGGGAAGCTGCTTCTGGGGCTGAAATATACGCCGAGAGTTCACCGTTCCCCTGTCAATCTCATCGTGTCTTGCATGCCATTGGTCTCCCGCTTGCAGCATTTGAGGGCTGTCCCACCAGGGGCAGCAGTGGCGCAACCAAAGATCTTTGGGCGCAACGGTGGAGTTTTTAGATAACATTGAGTGAGAAACCAAAACAAAATACTAGGTAGCCTAACATAAGAAAAACTGAAGGTTAGACAAAAGTGCTGGAGAAACTCAGCGGGCGCGGCAGCATCTAGGGAGCGAAGGAAATAGGCAACGTTTCTGCCACAGAAGGTAGTTGAGGCCAGTTCATTGGCTATATTTAAGAGGGAGTTAGATGTGGCCCTTGTGGCTAAAGGGATCAGGGGGTATGGAGAGAAGGCAGGTACAGGATACTGAGTTGGATGATCAGCCATGATCAGCAGGCTCGAAGGGCCGAATGGCCTACTCCTGCACCTATTTTCTATGTTTCTAACCCCTACTTCAGAAGGAAATAGGTAATGTTTCAGGCCGAAACCCAAAGGGTTTCGGCGCGAAACGTTGCCTATTTCCTTCGCTCCATAGATGCTGCCGCACCCACTGAGTTTCTCCAGCACTTTTGTCTACCTTCGATTTTCCAGCATCTGCAGTTCCTTCTTAAAACATAAGAAATACTGAACCTACCTGACCTCCCGGTTGCTAAGCACTTTAACTCCCCCTCCCATTCCCACACTGGCCTTTCTGTCCCGGGCCTCCTCCATTGTCAGAGTGAGGCCCAGCGCAAATTGAAGGAACAACACCTCATATTTCGCTTGGACATCTTACACCCCCAGCGGTATGAACATTGACTTCTCTAACTTCAAGTAGCCCTTGCTTTCCCTCTCTCTCCATCCCCTCCCCCCCTCCCCCTTCTCAGTCTGACTGTCCGAGTTTACATTTTATCTCTGTTTGCTTTGTTGTTAACTTCTCCCAGCTAACAATGTTAGATAAAAGTGCTGGAGAAACTCAGCGGGTGCGGCAGCATCTATGGAGCGAAGGAAATTGGCAATGTTTCGGGCCGAAACCCTTCTTCAGAAGGAAATAGGCATCATTGCCTATTTCCTTCGCTCCATAGATGCTGCCACACCCGCTGAGCTTCTCCAGCATTTTTATCTACCTTCGATTTTCCAGCATCTGCAGTTCCTTCTTAAACACCCAGCTAACAATGATCCATTCTACATCTCCCTCGAACTGCATCCCCTTTGTCTCGTTTTCACACCTTGCACTTCCTTATCTCTGCATCTCCCTCTCTCCTGACTCAGTCCGAAGAAGGGTCTCGACCCGAAACATCACCCATTCCTTCCATCCGGAGATGCTGCCTGCCCCGCTGAGTTACTCCAGCATTTTGTGTCTATCTTAAATTTGAAGCTGGTACGACTTGGGTGGGTGGTGGGATGGGGAGGGGGAGAGAGAGAAGGGGGGAGAGAGAGAAGGGGGGGGGGGGGGGTGTTGCAAGGGTTACTCGGTTTAAACCAGCATCTGCAGTTGATCCTTCCTACACATCTAACCCACGAACCCGGAGGTATTTGCAACGTGGAAACTTTGTACGGACAGCTCTCGAGGTGAGGATGGAACCCGGGTCTCTGGCTACACAAAGGTATTTGCCAGTTGCTGAAACATCACCTACTGTTCAAAGCCCACCTATGTCCAACGCCTAGAATACACACCCCCACTGTGGCAGCATCACCGGAGAACAGTGAGAGGGAAGAGAAACAGCAAACAGAATGCCAGGCACCTACTGTGCCATCTCATCCCTGCAGAGAAATGTCAGAAATTGAACAGAAGCTTCCAATTCACCTGCAAGCCCTTCAATGCCTTAGCCATTACAGATCTTCTTAAATGTTGTGAGTGTACCACTCTTCAGTGAGTACCAGATCCCAGCTAACCTCAGATGAAAAAGTTATTCTCTGGATCTCCTCTAAACTACCTACCCACATATCCTATAATATGCCCACTAGTTTTCGGTAACTCCACTTGGCCTTTATAACACGAGGAATCGAATATAGGAGCAAAGAGGTCCTTCTGCAGTTGTACAGAGCCCTAGTGAGACCACACCTGGAGTATTGTGTGCAGTTTTGGTCCCCTAATTTGAGGAAGGGCATTCTTGCTATTGAGGGAGTGCAGCGTAGGTTTACAAGGTTAATTCCCGGGATGGCGGGACTGTCATATGCTGAGAGAATGGAGCAGCTGAGTTTATACACTCTGGAATTTAGAAGGATGAGAGGAAATCTCATTGAAACATATAAGATTGTTAAGGGCTTGGACACACTAGAGGCAGGAAACATGTTCCCGATGTTGGGGGAGTCCAGAACCAGGGGCCACAGTTTAAGAATAAGGAGTAAGCCATTTAGAACGGAGACGAGGAAACACTTTTTCTCACAGAGAGTGGTGAGTCTGTGGAATTCTCTGCCTCAGATGGTGGCAGATTCTCTGGATGCTTTCAAGAGAGAGCTTGATAGGGCTCTTAAAAACAGCGGAGTCAGGGGATATGGGGGGAAGGCAGGAACAGGGTACTGATTGGGGATGATCAGCCATGATCACATTGAATGGCGGTGCTGGCTTGAAGGGCCGAATGGCCTACTCCTGCACCTATTGTCTATTGTCTATTGTCCACTGTGAAAATAAGTTTCTTATTCTCTGCCCTATCAATGTCCCTCATCTAGTCTTCCGCTCAGCCTCCCCCGCTCCAGACCCGTCAGCCTGAAGAAGCCAGAGATGCTACCTTGTAGAATCTACTAAATCCCACAACAGACAGTAAAGAACAAACAACACTTGGCTGAGCCAGACACCTTGTGTCTCGTTTATTCCAGACGACCCTTTCACCTACATTCTCACTAATCAGAACCCGTGTGCAGATGAGCCCAATTAGTGCATCTGATCTTGGAGTTATTATTGAGCTCTTGTGGCTGGGCCTTCTCGTGAGGCTGCTGGCGAGTTGCCAGCGGTAACCGGCTGTACGCAAAACCAACGTGGGCGTGAAGGCGCCACAACCTGACCCGTTGAGTTACTCCAGCATTTTGTGTATACCTTTGGCAGATGAAGGCAAGTTGGAAAGTGTGCAGAGAAGATTTACAAGGATGTTGCCAGGATCCGAGTGCCTGGGCCACAGGGGGAGGTTGAGCAGGCTAGGACTCTATTCCTTGCAGCACAAGAGGCTGAGAAGCGATCTTATAGAGGTGTACAAAACCGTGAGAGGAAAAGATCGGGTAGACGCACAGAGTCTCTTGCCCAGAGTAGGGGAATTGAGAACCAGAGGGCATAGGTTTAAGGTGATGGGGAAAGATTTAATAGGAAACTGAGGGGTAACTTTTTCACACAGAGGATGGTGGCTGCATGGAATGAGCTGGTAGTTGAGGCAGTTACTATCGCAATGTTTTAGGCAGGTACTTGGATAGGACAGGTTTAGAAGGATATGGGCCAAATGCAGGCAGGTGTGCCTGGTATAGATGGGACATGTTGTGGGCAAGTTGGGCCGAAGCAGGGGCGGAAAACCCGGGGGGGCCAGAGGGGACACGTCCCCCCCACGTTTTGAGAGGTGGGGGACACCCCCCCCCCAAGTTTGTGTGATCCCGATTTTAAAATCTCCGCTTTTAGTGCTGGATTGAGCCTCTGAAGCCTCGCATGTGTGTGTGTGTGAGTGTGCGCCAAAAAATTGTGTCCCCCGTCCCCTCCATGTTTTGATAGCGAGTTCCGCTCTTGGGCCGAAGGGCCTGTTTCCACGCTATTTGACTCTAAGCGTTGTTCCTCCAGCTTGCACTGGACATCATTGTACAGGAGGCCTCAGTCAGATAGTGGAAGTGGGACAGGGAAAGTGGTGGGCAACCGAAAGCTCAGGTTGGGCATGGTGATCATGGTGTGTTTGGGTGAGGGGGAGGAGAGCGTATCGTCCTCACCCTTGGTTTCTTACGTCAAAGTCACATTTTGCATGAACACTTTGCTCATCCCAATGTGCAGCCCCTTACCTGTGTGTGGACGAAGGGTCTCGGACCTGAAATGTTAACTCTGTGTCTCTATCACTGATTCCACATGATGCACTGAACAGGCGTTGATTTGTTCCTTTTGCAGACCCTTCATTCATTTATTTGTACCGTCGCCTATATCTCTCGTTCCCCCCTCCCCTGATCTCTCAGTCTGAAGAAGGGTCTCGACCCGAAACGTCACCTACTCCTTCTCTCCAGGGATGCTACCTGGCTCGCTGAGTTACTCCAGCACTTTGTGTCCATCTTCGGTGTGAACCAGCACCTGCAGTTCCTTTCTACTCCAATATTTTTACCTGTTTTATTTGAGATGAGTGTAGTTCTCCATCATTGATATCGTGAGTGGATTTGATTCAAAGCCGCCAATGAGATGGGATTGTTCCAGAATTGCCTTGAATACTGAGCTGGAGATAAATATTTGCTTGAAGGCAGCTATTGAAAGATTCCTGTTTCTGGATAAAAGGGATTAGTGTAACATGTCAGCTGCTCAAATAAACCCAGGTGAATTAGATCACTTTAATGTTGCAGCTAAACTCAGTTTAACCCTTCGTACCTCAGCTATCCACCAGTGTGGCTCACCTTTCCCCAACTACTTTGTTGGCTTTGTGGTTTGAGCTTCCACCTAGCCATGAGATTTCAAATGACTGGCATTTACAATAGACAATAGACAATAGGTGCAGGAGTCGGCCATTTGGCCCTTCGAGCCAACACCGCCATTCAATGTGATCATGGCTGATCATTCCCAATCAGTATCCCCTGTCTATTGTCTAAATGGCTATTTTTAAGAGCCCTATCTAGCTCTCTCTTGAAAGCATCCAGAGAACCTGCCTCCACCGCCCTCTGAGGCAGAAAATTCCACAGACTCACAACTCTCTGTGTGATAAAGTGTTTCCTCGTCTCCGTTCTAAATGGCTTACTCCTTATTCTTAAACTGTGGCCCCTGGTTCTGGACTCCCCCACCATCGGGAACATGTTTCCTGCCTCTAGCGTGTCCAAGCCCTTAACAATCTTATATGTTTCAGTGAGATCTCCTCGCATCCTTCTAAACTCCAGAGTGTACAAGCCCAGCCGCTCCATTCTCTCAGCATATGACAGTCCTGCCATCCCGGGAATTAACCTTGTAAACCTACGCTGCACTCCCTCAATAGCAAGAATGTCCTTCCTCAAATGAGGGGACAGTAACTGTGTTAGATTTACCTCTATATCTACTACTTTTGCAGTGTATAACATTATGAGTTAGGGTTGACATTCCGAACCTTTCTCCCCAATGTGACAGTATCAAAGGCTGGTGTAAAATTTAGTGTCGAAGTTGGGAGGTCATGTTGCAGTTACACAAGATTACACTCATTTAGTCAATGGCCATTTCACTATCCCATGAACGAAGTGCTAACACAGTGAAATTATTTTTCTTGCCTCAGAGGGCGGTGGAGGCGGGTTCTCTGGATGCTTTCAAGAGAGAGCTAGATAGGGCTCTTAAAAATAGCGGAGTCAGGGGATATGGGGAGAAGGCAGGAACGGGGTACTGATTGGGGATGATCAGCCATGATCACATTGAATGGTGGTGCTGGCTCGAAGGGCCGAATGGCCTACTCCTGCACCTATTGTCTATTGTCTGTTGTCTATTCATGACTGCGTTCTCTACAGCTGTGTCTATATTTTAAGCAGAAGCGAAACGGAGTAGCGGGTGTGCCTGGAATTCCACCGCCTCATTTAACCCTCTTGCTTAACTTTGGATCAACCCACTGGAGGTTGAGCAATTACCACAGGCCCGAGTGATGCGAAAGCTGGATTTGAGCAGGTTTCAGCACGTTTGCTTTCTGGAGGATAATGATGGAGCCTGTTTACCACAATTTCGAAAGCTTCAAGCTGCAAGTGGAGATGGGTGTGTCTGCGGCATACACAGACTTGGCCAATTTTCTCACTCAACGTACAATCATGCAATCATATCTTCTTAAATATTCCGAAGGTGGACAAAAATGCTGGAGAAACTCAGTGGGTGAGGCAGCTTCATTGGAGCGAAGGAATAGGTGAAGAAGGTGACCCTTCTTCCCAAATATTCCCTTCTTTTTTATTCCATCACCCTGGCAATTATTCCCCCTCCATGTATTTATCCAGTCTACTTTGAAAGTTTGTGTAGGAAAGGACTGCAGATGTTGGTTTAAATTGAAGGTAGACACAAAATGCTGGAGTAACTCAGCAGGAATTACTTGTGTTTAAGAAGAAACTGCAGATGCTGGAAAATCGAAGGTACATTTTTGTCTACCTGGGAATCAAGAGAATTTATTGTCATGTGTCCCAGATAGGACAATGAAATTCCTGCTGGCTGCAGCACAACAGAATATTGTAAGCAAAAATACAGAACAGTTTAGCTCAATATACACATAAATAAGCAGATAAAGTGCAATATTCTGTTACAGTTCAGAGTCTGTTTGTTGGCAAGTTTAATAGCCTGATGGCTGTGGGGAAGCAGCTGTTCCCGAACTTGTATGTAACAGATTTCAGGCTCCTGTACCTTCTGCCCAATGGTAGCGGAGAGATGAGTGCGTGGCCAGGATGGTGTGGGTCCTTGATGATGTTGGCTGCCTTTTTGAGGCAGCGACTGCGATAGATCCCTTTGATGGTGGGGAGGTCGGAGCCGATGATGGACTGGGCAGTGGTTACAACTTTCTGCATCCTTTTCCTGGATGCTCAAGTTGTCAAGTTACTAGTGAGGACGCGTATATATACACACCAAACTTTTTGTTTTCTCTCTCGTTTATTATATTGTTTACAGTGGAGGTTTCGGCCCAAAACGTTGCCTATTTCCTTCGCTCCATAGATGCTGCTGCACCCGCTGAGTTTCTCCAGCATTTTTGCGTACCTTCGATTTTCCAGCATCTGCAGTTCCTTCTTAAAGACAATGTTTACATATTCTGTTGTGCTGCAGCATGTAATAATTTCATTGTTCTATCTGGGACACATGACAGTAAAACACTCTTGTCTCCCTTGACTTCTCACTGTCTTCTTTGGAAGTTGCTCGATACACTTGACAATAATGAACTAGACTAAAACTAAACTCCACAAGCTACTTCCACTGCATTGTCAGTCAATACATTCCATTTCACATAACTCACTGGTTTAAACAGAAAGGTAGACAAAAATGCTGGAGAAACTCAGCGGGTGAGGCAGCATCTATGGAGCGAAGGAATTGGTGACGTTTCGGGTTGAGACCCTTCTTCAGACTTTCCCCACTTTCCCCTCCCCTTCCCAGCTCTCCCTCAGCCCACTGTCTCCGCCTCTTCCTTTCTTCTACCCACACCCCCCCCCCCCCCCCCCCACACACACCTCCACATCAGACTGAAGAAGGGTCTGGACCCCGAAACGTCACCTATTCCTTCGCTCCATAGATGCTGCCTCACCCGCTGAGTTTCTCCAGCATTTTTGTCTGCCTTTGATTTTTCCAGCGTCTACAGTTCCTTCTTAAATGTTTAAACAATAACGTACCTTTTCTCTGGTCAATTCTGATTTCTATAATTGATTGTCCCTCTGGTCACCAACACATCTTGTGCTGATATCATGTTCCGCTAAAAACTCATTTAATACTGTCTGTCTGAACTCTCTTTAATCTTCTCTGTACCTAGAGGCATTAGTAGTAGGTGAATCGAGGATCAGAGGACATAGGTATCAGGTGAAGGGGAAAAGATTTAATAGGAATCTGAGGGGTAACTTTTTCACACAAATTGTGGTGGGCGTATGGAACAAGCTGCCAGAGGAGGTAGTTGAGGCTGGGACTATCCCAACCTTTAAGAAACAGTTAGACAGGTACATGGATAGGACAGGTTTGGAGGGATATGGACCAAATGCGGGCAGGTGGGACTAATGTAGCTGGGACATGTTGGCCGGTGTGGGCAAGTTGGGCCGAAGGGCCTGTTTCCACACTGTATCACTCTATGACTCTGTGACTCTAGTCTAGAAACTATTCTCCATTGAGAAAATGCAGTGAATGCCATTATAGTGGAATAACTACACATACAATTCAAACTACTTCGAGGAACTGATTTTATTTTTTATTTCGTCCCAGCCATTCTGAAAAATGCATAATAGCTCTGGGAGGCACAGTGGTGCAGTGGTAGAATTGCTGCCGTGCAGCGCCAGAGACCCGTGTTCGATCCTGACTACGGGTGTTGTCTGGATGGAGTTTGCACGTCATCCATGATCATATTGAATGGCGGTGCAGGCTCGAAGGGCCGAATGGCCGACTCCTGCACCTATTGTCTATGTTTCTATGTTCTCCGGGTGCTCCGGTTTCCACCCACACTCCAAAGACATGCAGGTTTGTCACTTAATTGGCTTTAGTAAATTGTCCTGTTTCCACGCTATATCTCTAAACTAAACCTGCATTTTTTTAAACCAAACAGTTCCTATCAATATCCACACACCTGGTTAGATGGACATGTTTCCCTCATTTCATGGAGTCACAGCACTGAAACAGGCCCTTCAGCCCAACTTTATAAAATCATATGTTCTGGGAGCAGAATTAGGCCATTCGACCTATCTACTCCGCCACTCAATCATGGGTGATCTATCTTCCCCTCTCAACCCTCATTCTCCTGCCTTATCCCCATTACCACTGACACCCGTACTCTTCAAGAATCTGTCAATCTCTGCCTTAAAAATATCCATGGACTTGGCCTCCACAGCCGCTTGTGGCAACGAATTCCACAGATTCACCACCCTCTGACTAAAGAAATTCCTCCTCACCTTCTTTCTAAAAGTACGTCCTTTTATTCTGAGACTGTTGCCTCCGGACCTAGATTCTCCCACCAATGGAAACATCCTCTCCACATTCACTCTATCCAGGTCTTTCACTATAAGGTCCCTCTCCCATGCCAATTTATCCACACCAATCAACATGCCACATTTACGCCAGCCCTGGCTGCCTGCATTTGCCTCACATCCCGCTAAACCTTGATACAACACAAAGTTGGATTTCTGTTTTATTTATTTGTATTCATTGTTGGGATCTGGGTGTGCCGATATATATATTGTTCAGCTCTAATTGCCCTTGAGGAAGTTGTGGTGATTCACCTTCTCGGATCCGCATTCAGGTTCCCCTCTGAGTAGTCAACCATCCTGGCGTGGAAGCAGATCGTAGGTTGTTTCTCACCTGATGCCTTCAATATCAACCTTGCCCCAACTTAGGACCGTAACCTATGGGCCAGTCCCATCCCTATGCGTAACTGAAATGAATAGATAATGGTTACAGATCCCACTGATACTTCAGTCCCTTACCTCATTCCCTAAGCAGAAACCCAGTGTTGAGCTCTAGTGACGCCCCCTTCATATTGATTAAGTAGGCATTCTTGGACAGTTTTAACAAACTCCATCCCATCCATGTCCTTTAGAAACATAGAAACATAGAAAATAAGTGCGGGAGTAGGCCATTCGGCCCTTCGAGCCTGCACCGCCATTCAATATGATCATGGCTGATCATCCAACTCAGTATCCTGTACCTGTCTTCTCTCCATACCCCCTGATCCCTTTAGCCACAAGGGACACATCTAACCCTCTTAAATATAGCTATTTACACTCTGGGTGCTCCGGTTTCACAAGTTCACAAGTAATAGGAGTAGAATTAGGCCATTCGGCCCATCCAACCTACTCCACCATTCAATCATGGCCGATCTCTGCCTCCTAATCCCGTTCTCCTGCCTTCTCCCCACAACTCTTGACGCCCGTTCTAATCAGGAATTGCCGTTTCCTCCCACATTCCAAAGACGTGCAGGTTTGCAGGTTAGCCGGCTTCTGTAGCTTGTCCCTAGTGTGCAGGATGCAGAAGTGGGATAACATAGAATTAGTGTGCAGGTGATGGATGGTCAGCGTGGACTCCTCTTGGTGCACCATAGTTATGTCGTCTGTGATCGAGAAAGCATCTTCCCCCGTCGCGTTTACCCGCGCCTCTATCACACGTGTAGCATCCGAACCCTGGAACATCGAGCTGCCGGCCCTGCCCTTCTCTCAGACATGTTTGTGTTATGGTTATTATATCCCAGAACCAATCTACAACCCAAGTTCATCTGCCTTACCCGTTAAGCCTCTGCCATTGAAACCACTCATGTTTAAACCATCAGCTTGTCATCTCACTTTGCGTCCTGGGCCTCCTTCATGGCCTGAGTGAGCACCACCAGAAATTGGAGGAGCAACACCTCATATTCCGCTTGAGCAGTCTGCACCCTAGCGGCATAAACATTGAATTCTCCAATTATCGGTAGCCCTTGTTGTCTCCTCCCCTTCTCAGCTCTCCCTCAGCCCCCAGGGTCTTCCTCTTCCTTTCTCCTTTCTTCTCCCCGCCCCCCCCACCCTACATCAGTCTGAAGAAGGGTTTTGGCCCGAAACGTTGCCTATTCCCTTCGCTCCATAGATGCTGCCGCACCCGCTGAGTTTCTCCAGCACTCTTGCCTCCCTTCTCACTTTGCCATGCACTAGTTTGCTAATCTTGGTCTCTTCGACTGCTGTATTTGCCCCAAACTCTCATATGCCTCCTCTCTGATCTGGGACCCTCCCTCCTGCCAATCTAAACTCACCCGAGTTGCACGATCAAATCACCCTCCCAGGGTATTGGTCTCCCATCGGTTCAGGAGCAACCTGTCCTTGTACAGGTCACCTCAGCCCCAGGGTGGTGGGGAGATGGAACGAGCTGCTAGAGGAGGTGGTGGAGGCAGGTGCTGTAGCAACACTGAACAGGTTAATGGATAGAAAAGGTTCAGAGGGATATGGGGGATGCACGGGCAGGTGGGGCTAGCGTAGATCCTGGTTGGCATGGACAGGTTGGATTGAGAGGCCTGTTTCCTGCAGGCTCTGTGAATCCAAGAGATCCCATTGATCCAAAAATATGAACCTTGCCCTCAGTACTGCTAATGGCATGTTGGCCTTCATAACAAGAGGAGTTAAGTATAGGAGCAAAGAGGTTTTTCTACAGTTGTACAGTGCTCTGGTGAGATCACGCCTGGAGTATTGTGTGCAGTTTTGGTCTCCAAGTTTGAGGAAGGACATTCTTGCTATTGAGGGAGCCCAGCGTATATTCACCAGGTTAATTCCCGGGATGGCGGGACTGTCATATGTTGATCGAATGGAGCGGCTGGGCTTGTATACTCTGGAATTTAGAAGGATGAGAGGGTATCTTATTGAAACATGGAAGATTATTAAGGGATTGGACACGCTAGAGGCAGGAAACGCGTTCCCGATGTTGGGGGAGTCCAGATCCAGGGGCCACAGTTTAAGAATAAGGGGTAGACCATTTAGAACGGAGATGAGGAAAAACCTTTCCACCCAGAGAGTTGTGAATCTGTGGAATTCTCTGCCGCAGAAGGCAGTGGAGGCCAATTCTCTGGATGCTTTCAAGAGAGAGTTAGATTGAGCTCTAAAAGATAGCGGAGTCAGGGGATATGGGGAGAAGGCAGGAACGGGGTACTGATCGTTGATGATCAGCCATGATCACACTGAATGGCGGTGCTGGCTCGAAGGGCTGAATAGCCTACCCCTGCACCTATTGTCTATTGCACCAGCTCCTCAGCCAGATATTCATCTGGCCCATCCTTCCATTCCTGCCCCCACCAGCGAAGGTAACATCCTGGAAGGTGGTTGGGGGCAGGAGAATAATTCAGCCCATTCTGCACCGAAAAAGGTCTTTGAAAGAATTCTTGGCAAAAACTCATAACTTGGAAATGATGTGTGGGAAAAGTAAATAAACCAGGTAAGTAAACATGGGCAGGACACCTGTTTTACCAGTCCTCTATCTCGGTTCTGTAACAGGTGATCTGTGACTGTTCCTAGTACTGCAGAACTGAGCAGTGTTAAATAGTGACTGGTGTGTTGTACAGCAACAGGGCCTGTACCCACAGCAACATGTCCAAATGTACAAACTTCCCAGAAACATAGAAAATAGGTGCCGGAGTAGGTCATTTGCCCCTTCGAGCCAGCACCGCCATTCAATATGATCATGGCTGATCATCCAAAATCAGTACCCCGTTCCTGCTTTTTCCCCCATGTCCCTTGATTCCATTAGCCCTAAGAGCTAAATCTAACTCCCTCTTGAAAACTTCCAGAGAATTGGCCTCCACTGCCTTCTGTGGCAGAGAAGGCAGTTGAGGCCAATTCACCGTTTAAGAATAAGGGGTAGGCCATTTAGGACTGGGATGAGGAAATACATTCCTCATCTCAATCCTAAATGGCCTACCCCTTATTCTTAATAGAAACATAGAAAATAGGTGCAGGAGGAGGCCATTCGGCCCTTCGAGCCAGCACCGCCATTCATTGTGATCATGGCTGATCGTCCCCTACCAATAACCCGTGCCTGCCTTCTCCCCATATCCCTTGACTCCACTAGCCCCTAGAGCTCTATCTAACTCTTAAACACTGACCACTGGTTCTGGACTCTCCCAACATCAGGTACATTTTTCCTGCATCTAGCCTGTCCAATCCTTTAAGAATTTTATATATTTTTTATAAGATCCTCTCTCATCCTTTGTAAATAACGGATCCATACCTACCATCACTTACAACTAATCTCCCTTCCCCGGTTCCAATGTAGAGTCTTGCAGCTGAAACGTGGACTCTGTTTCCCTGTGTTTGCAATAGGGTGTGAAGTCTGGTCAGTGACTCACCATAAACTTTGTCCTGCCCCTCCTCTCCTTCAGCTTTCTCCCCCACCCCAACAACCAGTCTGAAGAAGGATCCCAACCCTAAGAGTCATCTATCCATTGTTCTACTGCCCCAGCCGCTGAGTTACCCCGGCACTTTGTGTCCTATTCTCCACTTGAAACTGAACCTGCTTTGCCTCTCTCCTCTCTGTCCTTGTAATACGCTGTAAGCGTAAAACCTCAGGTGCTGGCAATCTTTTCATTTCTACTTCTTGATCACTCCTGACTCTCATCCCTTGGTCACTCAACCAAGAGCTATCACACTTTCAGTTGCTTGGAGTCATCTCTGGAATTATCTGCTCCACAGTCCCCTCCACATACCCTCTCCTCCTCAAAACCTGCCAAGCTTTCAGTTACCTCTACCAATATCCATGAGGGGGGGGGGGAGGTGAGAGGGAAAGATAGATCAGCCATGATTGAATGGCAGAGTAGACTCGATGGGCTGAATGGCCTAATTCTGCACCTATATCTTACGAACTTATGATAGGTAATGTAGAAACAATGAACTACAGTTCGTTGCAGCATGGGACACATACACAAATAAAAACATTTCTTCCATCGAACGTGTCCAAAGACAGGCAGCTCGATTTGTTACTAACACCTAGGAGAGAGAAGCGAGTGTTACCAAACTTCTGAATTCACTGGTCAGGGTGGAACCCTCTCCAAGACAGACGTGAAGCTCACCGTTTGACCTGTTTTTACAAAATGTTAAATGGCCAGCTCGACATAGATTACAAAACCTACACCAAACCCAAACCAATTAGGAGCAGACGAGGGCATTCGATCCAATTTAAGATTCCAGCTACCAAGACAGATGTATACAGCAATTCGTTCTTCCCCCGCACAATTAAAGCATGGAATAATCTCCACCCTACCATAGTTAACCAACCAAATACAACTAAATTTAAGGTAGCTCTTTCTTCCCAAAAACCTTTTCTGACTTAAACCCTCCCTTCACCACCTCCAGTTTAAATTCCATTTGGAATATTTTGGAGGACCAAGAAACCAAGAACCAAGAACAGATGCTGGTTTAAACCACTGATATCATTTGATCACCAATTGATCATCAATTTTACGATGGTCCTTCCTGCCTGATGCAAAATATGTTAGCGTGAATGCAAACCATTGATGCAGCTGAGCTTCAAGCTGTTAGAAAGCGCGTTGGTAATGAATGGAAATCAGAAACCAGGCAGTCATGGCCCGTCCGTCACTTTTTATTGATAATTATCAATGTCCAGAGTTGGGTGATTTCTGTTCAGGATTCACGGCAATGTTCGTTCACTCACTCACTCACTCTCTCTCACAACTTGCCCTGCTTCTTCAGAAGCTCAATGAAGAAATCATTGCAGGCAATGGTGATGGCCGTCACCAAGTGAATGAACTCCTGGAAATCAACCTGTCCGTCACCGTTCATGTCCAAGTCTCTCATGATGTTGTCCACAGTGTGGCAGTCCTTCTGAAACTGCAGGGAAAGAGCAGATTCAGTAGTTTAGATTAGTTTCGTTTAGAGATACAGCGCGGAACAGCAGGCCCACCGAGTCCGCACCGACCGGCGATCCCCGCACTTTAATACTATCCTACACACGCAAGGGACAATTTACACACGCACCAAGCCAATTAACCGACAAACCTGTACGTCTTTGGAATGTGGGAGGAAACTGAAGATCTCGGAGAAAAATCCACCAGGTCCACGGGGTAAACGTACAAACTCCGTACAGACAGCACCTGTAGTCGGGATGGAACCCGGTTCTCCGGAGCTGCAAGCGCCGCATGGCAGCAACTCTACCGCTGCGCCAAAGTGGCCGCCCAAATCAATAAAACCTAGCTTGGAGATTCTTCGCTATTGAGGAATTATTGAAAGCAAAAACACGCCATGTTTGGCTGCCCTGCCGGGTCCGCGCCGACCTTTTTTTCCTGCATCTAGCCTGTCCAATCCTTTAAGATTTTTATATGTTTCTATAAGATAACCTCTCATCCTTCTAAATTCCAGTGAATACAAGCCCAGTCGACCCATTCTTTCATCAAATGTCAGCCCCGCCATCCCGAGAATTAACCTGGTGAACCTACGCTGCACTCCCTCAATAGCAATAATGTCCTTCCTCAAATAAGGGGACCAAAACTGCACACAATACTCCAGCTGCGGTCTCACCAGGGCCCTGTACAACTGCAGTGGGACCTCCTTGCTCCTAAACTCAAATCCTCTTGCAATGAAGGCCAACATGCCATTAGCTTTCTTCACTGCCTGCTGTATCTGCAAGCTCACTTTCAGTGACTGATGTACAAGCACACCCAGGTCTCGTTGCACCTCCCCTTTTTCTAATCTGACACCATTCAGATAATAATCTGCCTTCCAATTCATGCCACCAAAGTGGATAACCTCACATTTATCCACATTATACTGCATCTGTCATGCTTCTGCTCACTCATCTGTCTAATAAAACATCTGTCTCTCCAGTTCCTGGTCCCTGGTCCCTGGTCCCTGTCTAAAGTAGTATTGATCTTTCAATGGGCCGAATGGTCTAATTCTGTGTATGTCTTGTGATGCTGTTGCAAGCAAGATTTTTCATCGCACCTCTACCTCACTGAAGGTCTGTGCATGACACTAATCTTGGTTTGACTCTCTGGTTGATGGTACTGTATTCACTAGAGTTTAGAGTTTAGTTTACTTAGCAATACAGCACGGGAACAAGCTCTTTGGCCCACCCAGTCTGTGCCGACCAGTGATCCCTGCACCCTAACACTTTTAAAAAATTTTATAATTTTAATTTATTTATTAGAAGCAAGTGTACAAAAATATAACCAGTGGCATATGACATAATACAGTTATTGTACAGCTTCAATTTTGACTTTTATCTATATTTAAGAGAAAAGAAGAGAGAAAAAGCAAGAGAGAGAGAGAAAGTGGAATGTGCAAGGATCCAACCCCTAGACTACCAAAGTGGTGCAGCCAAAGCATGAGTCAGTAAAAGAAATAAGGAAGACATAGAGAAAGAAAAAGACAAAACCAGAAAGAAAAGAAATAGTAATGATGCACCTGCCTCATATCCCTCCCCACCCATCACCCAACCCGTAATTAGTTTTAACTACAAAATTGTGTTGCACCATACTATCCTTGTAATAAATCAATGAATGGTGTCCATGTCTTCGAAAAAAAAAAATGCTCTGGTTTTTCTGCTAAGACAAGTCTCATATTTTCAAGATGTTGCGTCTCAGACATGTTTGTAATCCACATTTTAAGAGCAGGGACAGATGTATGTTTCCAAATTCGGAGTATTCGTTTTTTCGCCGTTATCAGGCCATCCCGCACCCTAACACTATCCAACACATACTAGGGACAATTTTCAATTTTACCAAGCCAATTAGCCTACAAGCCTGTACGTCTTTGGAGTGTGGGAAGAAACTGGAGCACCTGGAGGAAACCCACACCGGTCACAGGGAGAATATGCAACCTCCGTACAGACAGCACACATAGTCTGGATCGAAGCTGGGCTTCTGGTGCTGTGAGGCAGCAACTCTACCGCTGCGCCACCGTGCCACCCAGTTCCCACCCAGAGGTGCTCTCATTGAAACATTCAAACGTCAGGCGCCAGAGAGGACGTTCCTCATGGCTGGAGGTCTAGAATCAGAGGTTACAATCTCACAAAATGGTGCAGGACATTCAGATGGAAATGTGGGGGACCTGTGAAATGTTCCACCACAGAGGGCAGTGGTGGCTAAGTTGCAGAAAACAGTTAAAATAAAGATAGATTTCTAGATATAAATGGCATTGGGTTATAGGGAGAGAAAGGGTGGGAGATTGCAACCTTCACATGGTCCACCCTGTTTCGACGAATGCAATCAACCTGGCGTGCACAAACAGAAGATCAAACAGAACAAGTTGTCTTACAACTTTAGGCTGTGCACACCATATGCAAGATGAAGATAGGGAGAGAACAGGACCTTAGTTGTAGGATCAGCCATTGATCATATTGAATAACAGAGAAAGTAGTTGAGGCAGCTACAATAGCAACATTGAAAAAAGATTCGGACAGGGACATGGATGGGAAATTTAGAAGGATATGGACTAAACGCGGACAAATGAGACCAACTTGGGTGGGGCATTTTTGTCAGCATAGCCGGGTTGGGCCAAAGGGCCTGTTTCCCTGCTGTATAACTATTACAGAAAAAGTTCAAGGGGCCAAACAGTCAACTCCTGCTCCGTTTTTCTGTTTCCTTGTCTCCATTAAATCTGTCGTCCAAAATAAGTCTCTCTGGCTATTAATTGCCACACTTCAAGGAGACTTCATAGGTTGCAAAATGCTTTGGGATATGCCAAAGACTCTAATGGGGCTGTCCCACTGTACGAGCTAATTCAAGAGTTCTCCCGAGTTTCCCCTGATTCGAACTCGGAGAATTACGGTAATAGCCGCTCTTAGGTACTCGGGGCTGTAGTGGACCCTCTTTTTACGCAGTCTAAATTTTGCATTCAAATAGGGTGGCACAGTGGAGCAGCAGTAGAGTTGCTGCCTCACAGCGCCAGAGACCTAGGTTCGATCCAGACAACGGGTGCTGTCTGTACAGAGTTTGTACGTTCTCCCTGTGACCGCGTGGGTTTTCTCCGGGTGCTCCGGTTTCCCCCCCACAGTCCAAAGACATGCAGGTTTGTAGGTTAATTGGCTTTGGTAAAATCATAAATTATCCCTAGTTTGTGGGATAGAACCGGTGAATGAGGTGGTCACTGGTCTGCGCAGACTCAGTGGGCCGAAGGGCCTGTTTCCGCGCTGTGTCTCTAAAGTCCAAAAGTACTTGGAGTAGGGCTTGAAGCAACCATATTGGTGCTCAGTTAGGAGAAACACCCAGTGATTCATGGTTGGAAACTCATGTGTTGCATACAGATTTAGTAGGCAGATGGATGCATTAAAGTCAGGATAATTGGAGCATAATGACTACTGTAAGAATAGTGGTTGAGGAATTCTGCTTGTAGGACTTGTAGAATGAAAGGTGCAGTTAGAGGCAGGAGCATAGATGGGGGTGGAGAATCCATTTGAAAACAAGGCTAGGAATCTTAAAGGCAAGGTGGTATCAGAACAGGATCTAATGAAGGTCAGTGTTGACAGAGTGTGGTGGGACAGGTGGATTGAGGTTGAGACCTGGGTTTGATCCTGACCTCGGGTGCTGTTTGTGTGGAGTTTGCATGTTCGCCCTTTCACCACCTGTGGGTTTCCTCCGAGTGTTCCGGTTCCTGCCCACATCACAAAGAGGTACGGGTTTGTAGGTTATTTGCCCTCTGTAAATTGCCCCTTAATGTGCAGGGAGTAGATGAGAAAGTGGGGTAACATCGAACTGGTGTGAATGGGTGATCGTGGGTCAGCATGGAGTCAGCGGGCCGAAGGGCCTGTTTCCATGCTGTAGTAGCGTTCGACCTATTTCAATTCAGTCAATGCCCCAGCGGAACAATGATGAGCATCTGCAGCAGACCGTGGCCTTGACTGTTGTAGACACTAAGCAAGCTGGTTGGGGCTTGTGCATTGCCATTGTCAACAATATGTAGCAAGGAACTGCAAGTGCTGGTTTAAACCGGAGATAGACACAAAAAGCTGGAGCAACTCAGCAGGTCAGACAGCATCTCATGAGAGAAGGACTACGTGACGTTTCGGGTGTGAATAGACACTAGACAATAGGTGTAGGAGTAGGCCATTCGGCCCTTCGAGCCAGCACCGCCATTCAATGTGATCATGGCTGATCATCCCCAATCAGTACCCCGTTCCTGCCTTCTCCCCATATCCCCTGACTCCGCTATTTTTAAGAGCCCTATCTAGCTCTCTCTTGAAAGCATCCAGTGAAGAAGTCTGAAAATCTAAAGAAGGGTCTTGACCTGAATTGTCACCTATTCCTTTTCTCCAGTGATGCTGGAGTTCCCTCTCATTGTCACCAACTATTCGTTTTTTTACACTTACACCCACTAAGGTAATTATAAAGATTTTATATTAATAAAGATTTACATTGATTGAAAGAGTCAGCATGGAAACAGGCCCTTCGGCCCACCACGTCCATGCCGACTATCGATCATCCATTCACACTAGTTCTATGTTATCCCATTTTATCTTCCACTCCCTACACACTAGGGGGAATTTAGACTGGAGGTTATTGAACCTACAAACTCACATGTCTTTAATAATAATAATAATGGATGGGATTTATATAGCGCCTTTCTAATACTCAAGGCGCTTTACATCGCATTATTCATTCACTCCTCAGTCACACTCGGTGGTGGTAAGCTACTTCTGTAGCCACAGCTGCCCTGGGGCAGACTGACGGAAGCGTGGCTGCCAATCTGCGCCTACGGCCCCTCCGACCACCACCAATCACTCACACACATTCACACACATTCACACACAGGCAAAGGTGGGTGAAGTGCCTTGCCCAAGGACACAACGACAGTATGCACTCCAAGCGGGATTCGAACCGGCTACCTTCCGGTTGCCAGCCGAACACTTAGCCCATTGTGCCATCTGTCGTCCCGAGGATCTGTCGTCCCGATGTGGGAGGAAGCCGGAGCAGGCAAAGATAACCTCCTTATGTACACTTCTCCAATTTCAGGTAGTCCTTGCTTTCTCCCTCCTTCCCCTCCCCTTCCCAGCTCTCCCACAGCCCACTGTCTCCGCCTCTTCCTTTCTTCTTCCCCCCCCCCCCCACCCCCATATCAGTTTGAAGAAGGGTCTCGACCCGAAACGTCACCTATTCCTTCACTCCATAGATGCTGCATCACCCGCTGAGTTTCTCCAGCATTTTTGTCTACCCTCCCTATATACACAGATGATTGGGAGGGTGGAGGGGTTAGAGTGGAGGGAGGAGGCTGGTATCACTGTGTGGAGTTTGCACGATCTCGCCGTAACCACGTGCGAGAATGCGCAATCTCCACACGGACAGGACCCGAGGTGGGGATCGAACCTGGGTCCGTGGCGCCTGTGTTGCTCCTGTACGGGTACGTGTTCCCAAACACTAAGTCTCACCTGCCTCAATTAGCTGCGCCACCCCCGGGGACAGTTTTTAAAATACACCCACCATTACTCAGCCAGTCTGATCGCCTACTCCCAGTGTGAAGGATCCCCAGGTGATCAGCAGCTCAGGTTAATGGCATTTCCTCCCTCCCTCCCTTCCCACAGCGAATTCCCCTTGGAGACAAGGTGGAAACATAAATAAGACAATTACGTGGAACAGCCTCTTGCAAAATTGTTTCCATATCAACAAGGCGGGATGAGTCAGGCTTGCATACAACATGATCTCACATGCTTGTATCTCTACCCCTCACTAAGTCACCAACCTCATCTCCTCCCCCACAAACTCTGCCCCCAACCTTGCCCATCACCTGTAATGTACCCTCAATAATCCCCCACCACATCCCATAGGGAGACAAACACAGAGTAAAACAGTATAATAGTGAGTTGAGAAGGAAGACCAGGCTGGCCAAACTCCATTACAAAATCAAAGTGGAGGAAAAATTCACCACTGGCAATGCAAGGGAGGCATGGCAGGGACTTAACACCATGATGGGCAGAGCCCAGAAACCGGCCCTGATCCAATACTCTGACCCCGCCACCATTGCTGAGCAACTCAACATCTATTACAGCAGGTTTGACAGGACACACCCCCAGAATGACTGGACCCTCACCAGCAGTTCATCAATCGCAGTGGATAAAAGGAAGGTTACATCTATACTGGGCCGCATCAACTCTCACAAAGCTTCTGGCCCGGACAGGCTCAGGGGCAAGGTGCTGAGGGAATGCTCAGTTCAGCTGGGTGATGTCATCACTCAGCTATTCCAGCATCTCCTTGACTCCAGCTGTGTCCCACGGATGTGGAAGGAGTCCACACTTATACCGGTGCCGAAGAAACCTAACGCCAGGGAGATGAAGGACTTCAGACACTCACATCCATTCTTTCCAAGTGTATGGTGAGGGTGGTAAGTGATCACCTCACTGCTATGGTGGTGGACAGGCTTGACCCAGTCCAGTTTGCCTGGGGATCTTATAGAAACATATAACATGATAAAAGGACTGGACAAGCTAGATGCAGGAAAAATGTTCCCAATGTTGGTGGAGTCCAGAACCAGGGTCCACAGTCTTAGAATAAAGGGGAAGTCATTTAAGACTGAGGTGAGAAAAAAACGTTTTCTTCCAGAGAGTTGTGAATTTATGGAATTCCCTGCCACAGAGGGCAGTGGAGGCCAAGTCACTGGATGGATTTAAGAGAGAGTTAGATAGAGCTCTAGGGGCTAGTGGAGTCAAGGGATATGGGGGAGAAGGCAGGCACGGGATATTGATCAGGGGCGATCAGCCATGATCATAATGAATGGCGGTGCTGGCTCGAAGGGCCGAATGGCCTCCTCCTGCACCTATTTTCTATGTTTCTATGAACCGTCCTGTCTGCAACTAGAGAGCAGTCCTGACCTCCCATCCACCTTCTTTGGAGACCTCAAACTACCTTTAATCGGACTTTACTGGACTTTACCTTAATTCCCTTTATCCTGTATCTGTACGCTGTGGACAGCCTGATTGTAATGTATAATCTTTCAGCTGACTGGATAGCATGTAACAAAAGTCTGAAGAACGGTCTCGACCCGAAACGTTGCCTATTTCCTTCGCTCCATAGATGCTGCCTCACCCGCTGAGTTTCTCCAGCTTTTTTGTCTACCTTAGATTTTCCAGCATCTACAGTTCCTTCTTAAACATGCTATCCCGTATGTGTGACAATAAACCAAACTAAACTAAGATTCTCAGAAGTCTGCTGGTGCACTGCGAGTAAACGGGTTAAAGTCCAAAAGCTAGCACGGTCATGGTAAGGGATGGCGCAGCAGTAGAGCTGCTGCCTTACGATGCCAGAGACCCGGGTTCGATCCTGACGACGGGTTCTGTCTGTACGGAGTTTGTACGTTCTCTCTGTGACCTCGTGGGTTTTCTCCGGGTGCTCCGGTTTCCTCCCACACTCCAAAGATGTACAGGTTTTTGGGTTAATTGGCTTCCGTAAAATTGTAAATTGTCTCCGATATGTAGGATAGTGATAGTGTACAGGGTGATTGTTGGACGGGGCGGACTCGATGGGCCGAAGGGCATGTTTCCACACCGTATCTTTGAAGTCGACAGGAGCATGCAATTCCAATAGGACCCATTGTTAACCCTCCACTGAAATCGCTAGCTACAGTATCACAGAATGCAAGAGGCTATTGTGGACTTCACCAGAACTCATTACCAGCTCAATTGGAAACTATACTGGACATAGTTATTATGTGGTATTTGGTTGAATGAGAGGAAGGAAGCTCAAGACTGTGGGAATCTACTTGGAGTTCAAGGATTAAGGAAGCGGACAAGAGGGCAAGGGAATATGCAGTAAATTGTCGAATGCTGAGCAGTGTATTAAATATTCATAAGATGGTTAACAAATATTCATGAGATGGTTAACAATGAAACACACAATGAATTGCAGGTACACAAAAAATCTGGAGAAACTCAGCGGGTGCAACAGCATCTATGGAGCGAAGGAAAAAGGCAACGTTTCGGGCCGAAACCCTTCTTCAGGCTTTTTGGAATCGCAGGTGTTGGCTTACCAAAAAAAGACACAAAGTGCTGGAGTAACTCAGTCAGCATCATTGGAGAATGTGGATAGGGAACATACTGGGTTCTTCAGACTGACGAAGTGTCCCTACCCGAAACGTCGCCAATCCATGTTCTCCGGAGAAGCTGCCTGACCCGCCGAGTTGCTCCAGTACTTTGTGTCCATTTAAGAATGGGGTATGTTGGCTTTGCCTGCTGTGGAGTA
The DNA here is from genome assembly GCF_010909765.2 of Amblyraja radiata. Lineage (NCBI taxonomy): Eukaryota > Metazoa > Chordata > Chondrichthyes > Rajiformes > Rajidae > Amblyraja > Amblyraja radiata. The sequence goes on along the minus strand of NC_045984.1, from coordinate 27,654,726 downwards.
CAAGGTGGGAACTATCCCAAATACTCGCTGGGTTGCAGCCCCTGGTTACAACTGGACAAGGAAGCAAAAATGGGAAGCAGAATTCGATTTGGGGCTAATGGATTCAAAAATACTCCGTCAACTGGAGTTGCTTTTTAAAAAAAAAGAACTTTAGAGGAAGAAGCTTTAGAGGAAGAACTTGTTTATAAAATTATTAGTGAACTCGAGAGAACAAATAGGAAGTATCGAGGGTACACAAAAATGCTGGAGAAACTCAACAGGTGCAGCAACATCTATGGAGCGAAGGAAATAGGCAACGTTTCGGGCCGAAACGTTGCCTATTTCCTTCGCTCCGTAGATGCGTAGTTCCTTCTTAAACAAATAGGAAGTATCGATGTCCCATTGCAAACAGTTTCCATGACTACGGAGGCACAGTGTATCAGAAGGGAGTTAAGTACTTGAATACAACAAAAAGATGGCTGGGCGTGGCACTTACTTCTGAAACGACTGTGGTGGCAGAAACTCTAACCACATTAATAAATATGAATAAATATCTCGTATTCAAATCTCACATCGTTCCAGATTGAGAGCAGGGAAGTGGGATTCAAATGATAGTTCCTGTTTGGCCAGAACAGAATTCATGGGCTCGTCACTTCTTCCTCATTCTATGATTAAAATCCTTATTTGCAAATCATGTAACTGGGTTATTTGAATAAGAAAATCATTGTAAGGTGTTGATCTCAGCGTTTGAACTGTCAAGCGATCCCCGCACACTAGCACTATCCTACACACACTGGGGACAATTTACAATTTTACCAAAGCCAATTAACCTACAAACCTGTACGTCTTTGGGAGTGTGGGAGGAAAGCAGAGTACCCGGAGAAAACCCGACATGGTCACAGGGAGAACGTACAAACTCTGCACAGACAGCACCCATAGTCAGGATCGAACCGGGGTCTCTGGCGCTGTGAGGCAACAACTCTACCGCTACGCCACCGTGCCACTCTTCTATGGAGAGAAAAAAACTTTTCCAGTTGATGACAAATTCTGACGAATTATCTTTCATCACAACCTTTCATTAACTGAAAACATGAAGTTTGTTTCTCCCTCCACAGATGCTGCCCGACCTGTTGAGTATTTTGTCTATTTAATGACTATTTAATGCCTTCTCAGTGGGTATGGAGAGAAGGCAGGTACAGGATACTGAGTTGGATGATCAGCCATGATCATATCGAATGGCGGTGCAGGCTCGAAGGGCCGAATGGCCTACTCCTGCACCTATTTTCTTTTTTTCTATGTTAATGTTTCATGTGTCTTTCCTAACTGTCACTGTATGTCATGTTGTCACTTGCGGGCGGAGCACCAAGGCAAATTCCTTGTATGTAAATACTTGGCCAATAAATGTATTCATTCATTCGTTCCTTCATTATTTGTTGTTATATTATATTTGACTATGTGCAACATAGAAACATAGAAATTAGGTGCAGGAGTAGGCCATTCGGCCCTTCGAGCCTGCACCACCATTCAATATGATCATGGCTGATCATCCAACTCAGTATCCCGTACCTGCCTTCTCTCCATACCCTCTGATCCCCTTAGCCACCAGGGCCACATCTAACTCCCTCTTAAATATAGCCAATGGACTGGCCTCGACTACCCTCTGTGGCAGGGAGTTCCAGAGATTCACCACTCTCTGTGTGAAAAAAGTTCTTCTCATCTCGGTTTTAAAGGATTTCCCCCTTATCCTTAAGCTGTGACCCCTTGTCCTGGACTTCCCCAACATCGGGAGCAATCTTCCTGCATCTAGCCTGTCCAACCCCTTAAGAATTTTGTAAGTTTCTATAAGATCCCCTCTCAATCTCCTAAATTCTAGAGAGTATAAACCAAGTCTATCCAGTCTTTCTTCATGAGACAGTCCTGACATCCCAGGAATCAGTCTGGTGAACCTTCTCTGCACTCCCTCTATGGCAATAATGTCCTTCCTCAGATTTGGAGACCAAAACTGTACGCAATACTCCAGGTGTGGTCTCACCAAGACCCTGTACAACTGCAGTAGAACCTCCCTGCTCCTATACTCAAATCCTTTTGCTAGGAAAGCTAACATACCATTCGCTTTCTTCACTGCCTGCTGCACCTGCATGCCCACTTTCAATGACTGGTGTACCATGACACCCAGGTCTCGCTGCATCTCCCCTTTTCCTAGTCGGCCACCATTTAGATAATAGTCTGCTTTCCTGTTTTTGCCACCAAAATGGATAACCTCACATTTATCCACATTATACTGCATCTGCCAAACATTTGCCCACTCACCCAGCCTATCCAAGTCACCTTGCAGTCTCCTAGCATCCTCCTCACAGCTAACACTGCCCCCCAGCTTAGTGTCATCCGCAAACTTGGAGATATTGCCTTCAATTCCCTCATCCAGATCATTAATATATATTGTAAATAGCTGGGGTCCCAGCACTGAGCCTTGGGGTACCCCACTAGTCACTGCCTGCCATTGTGAAAAGGACCCGTTTACTCCTACTCTTTGCTTCCTGTTTGCCAGCCAGTTCTCTATCCACATCAACACTGAACCCTCAATGCTGTGTGCTTTAAGTTTGTAAACTAATCTCTTATGTGGGACCTTGTCGAAAGCCTTCTGGAAGTCCAGATACACCACATCCACTGGTTCTCCCCTATCCACGCTACTAGTTACATCCTCGAAAAATTCTATAAGATTCGTCAGACATGATTTACCTTTTGTAAATCCATGCTGACTTTGTCCAATGATTTCACCACTTTCCAAATGTGCTGCTATCCCATCTTTAATAACTGACTCTAGCAGTTTCCCCACTACCGATGTTAGACTAACTGGTCTGTAATTCCCCGTTTTCTCTCTTCCTCCCTTCTTAAAAAGTGGGGTTACGTTTGCTACCCGCCAATCCTCAGGAACTACTCCAGAATCTAAAGAGTTTTGAAAGATTATTACTAATGCATCCACTATTTCTGGAGCTACTTCCTTAAGTACTCTGGGATGCAGCCTATCTGGCCCTGGGGATTTATCGGCCTTTAATCCATTCAATTTACCCAACACCACTTCCCGGCTAACCTGGATTTCACTCAATTCCTCCAACTCCTTTGACCCGCGGTCCCCTGCTATTTCCGGCAGATTATTTATGTCTTCCTTAGTGAAGACGGAACCAAAGTAGTTATTCAATTGGTCCGCCATATCCTTGTTCCCCATGATCAACTCACCCGTTTCTGACTGCAAGGGACCTACATTTGTTTTAACTAATCTCTTTCTTTTCACATATCTATAAAAACTTTTGCAGTCAGTTTTTATGTTCCCTGCCAGTTTTCTTTCATAATCTATTTTTCCTTTCCTAATTAAGCCCTTTGTCCTCCTCTGCTGGTCTCTGAATTTCTCCCAGTCCTCCGTTATGCTGCTTTTTCTGGCTAATTTGTACGCATCATCCTTCGCTTTGATACTATCCCTGATTTCCCTTGTTATCCACGGATGCACCACCTTCCCTGATTTATTCTTTTGCCAAACTGGGATGAACAATTTTTGTAGTTCATCCATGCAGTCTTTAAATGTCTTCCATTGCATATCCACCGTCAACCCTTTTAGAATTAATTGCCAGTCAATCTTGGCCAATTCACGTCTCATACCCTCAAAGTTACACTACCGCTGATATCTGGGAAACTCTGGGCCATGACAGAAAGTAGAGGGGGCTTCGGGAATGCATTGAGCGCCTGGAGTCCCCTTGTCAGGTGTAGAGCGAAGGCCAGTGTGAAGGACAGAAGGACACCAGCTCCCAAATCACCTCCAACCCATCCTGTCACGACCATTCTTCCCAACCTATGGACAAGACTACAGATCTCACATCGGCCTTAACAACCACCTCAGAGCCCACTGCAATGGAGTGGAAACAAGTCCTCCTCAACCCTGAGGGGCCGCCGGGGAGAGAAGAATGTCTTGCTCCATTGCATCATCCCAAATGCATCACCTCACACTACTCTGGGTTAAATTAGACTTTCCATTCTACCGCCCAAGCCGTCTATCTTGAGGTCTGAAGCATTCCTCTTCATCGACAACCACACCATCAACTTTTGCATCTTCTCCGACTACTGAACTCTCTGCATTTTGGTCTAAATAATTAAAATGTGTTACAAAAAGCTCGAGGCTGAATGTCGAGTCCTGTGGAACTCCACTGGCAGCAGTGTCCCATTCTCATGATACCCACTAGTCATCCTCATTTGCTTCCTGCCATTAAACCAGTCTTGGATCCATTTTCCTCCACCCTTTGGGCTTTTAATCCCTTTGCCCTGGTCAAAGCCCCCTGCTATTACCCGTGTAAATATATCACTACCCTTATCAAGATTCTTGTTTACCTCCTCAAAGAATTTAATTATTTTTTAGACTTGGCCTTTCCTTAACAAAATGTAGCGATCAAGAACTGCAGATGCTGGTTTATACCAAAGATAGACACAAAGTGGTGGAGTAACTCCACGGGTCAGGCTGTAGTCTGAAGAAGGGTCCCGACCAGAAACGTCACCCATCCTTTTCCTCCAGTGATGCCGCATGACTCGCTGAGTTACTCCAGCACTTTGTGTCCATCTTCCTTTAACAAATCTTGGTACCTCAGTATAGATTCCAATAATTTTCTAACCTGTAATTAAGACAAAAGGGTGGGCAGATACACAAAAGGACAAAGTGATGGAGCAGCTCAGTGGTATGTGTGGGAAGGAACTGCAGTAATGCTGGAGTAACTCAGCGGGACAGGCAGCATCTCCGAAGAGAAGGAATGGGTGACGTTTCGGGTCGAGACCCTTCTTCAGACTAGACTGGTTGGGTGTTGAATACACATAATCCTCCAACATTTTCGCCACCTCCAACGGGATCCCACCACGAGTCACATCTTCCCATCTCCACCCTTTTCCGCCTTCTGCAGAGGCCGTTCCCTCCCCAACTCCCTGGTTAATTCATCCCTTCCCACTCAAACCACCTGCTCCCCAGGCACCTTCCCCCGCAACCGCAGAAGATGCAACACCTGTCCCTATACCTCCTCACTCCACTCTGTCCAGGGACCCCGACAGTCCATTCAGGTTAGGCAGAAGTTCACTTGCACCTCCTCCAACCTCATCTACTGTATACGTTGCTCAAGATGTGGACTCTTACAGTATACATCGGCGAGACCAAAGGTAGACTGACCGATCATTTCGCTGTACACCTTCGCTGAGTCTGCCTGGACGTATCTGATCTCCCGGTTGCCAAACACTTCAATTCCCCTCACCATTCCCACACTAACCTTTCTGTCCTAGGCCTCCTCCATTGTCAGAGTGAGGTTAATTGCAAATTGGAGGAACAGCATCTCAAATTTCACTTGGGCAGCTTACAGCCCAGTGGTATAAACATTAATTTCTCTAACGTCAAGTAACCCCTGCATTCCTTCTCCATCCCTCCCTCACCCAAGTCGCACCAGCTTCTCGTTCTCACCTAGCAAACAGCTAACATAGAAAACATAGACATAGAAACATAGAAAATAGGTGCAGGAGTAGGCCATTCGGCCCTTCTAGCCTGTACCGCCATTCAATCTGATCATCCAACTCAGTATCATGTACCTGCCTTCTCTCCATACCCCCTGATCCCTTTAGCCACAAGGGCCACACTAACAATGGCCTGTTTCCTTTATCATCATTATATTTTTGCATATCTTTCATACATTTGTTGTATTTCTCTCCACATCACTGTCTATATCTCTCTCTTCCCTTTCCCCTGACTAGTCTGAAGAAAGGTCTCGCCCAGAAATGTCACCCTTTCCTTCTCTCCAGAGATGCTGCCTGTCCCGCTGAGTTACTCCAGCACTTTGTGTCTTTCTTAGAGTAGCCCAGTGGGTCAGGCAGCATCTCTGGAAAACGTGGAAAGATTGCACCTCTTTTCCAGCTGTCACCCCCTTACTACAATCAGTCTGAAGAAGGGTCCCGAACCAAAACGTCACCTATCCTGTTCTCCAGAGATTTTGCCTGATCTGTTGAGTTACTCCAGCACTTTGGGCCTTGACTTGTAATTAATTGCTTTATCCCCTTATTCCTCCTTAAACAATGGTGCAATGTTAGCAACCTTCCAACTCTCCCACATGTGTCCTGTGGCCACGGAGGATTTAAAATCAGCCACAGCCTCCACAGATTCCTCTCTTGCTTTGTTTTACAGTATGGGATAGATTTCCACCGGGTCTGGTGACTCGATGAATCCCTAGATATTTCCTCGTTTGCTAAATCTCTGGAGAACATGTTTCGGGTCGGGGACCCTTATTCAGATTTCTGTCTGGGATCTTGCCGTCTTTCTTACATAACTAACGGGGAATGACGTGCAAATCTAGCTCTCTGTCTGGCAGCACTGAGGGACATTCTAAGATGATGGAAGCTCCTGCAGATGTAGGTACCTCAAGCACTCAGTGCTTTCTGCAGCTCTGTAATCTCTTCACAGATAGAGGTTTTGGATCAAGCTCGACTCCCTGGGAGCTGCGAGTGCTAATAGGAGAAAATAAAATCCCCCCCACAACCTCCCATTTCAGTCCTCATCCATTCCAGCAACCATCGCCTCACTCTCCCACTACCCCATGCTCCACTGTATCTTAAAAATAGCGGAGTCAGGGGATATGGGGTGAAGGAAGGAAAGGGGTACTGATTGGGGATGATCAGCTATGATCACATTGTCAAGTCAAGTCAAGTCAAGTTTATTTGTCACATACACATACGAGATGTGCAGTGAAATGAAAGTGGCAATGCTCGCGGACTTTTGTGCAAAAGACAAACAACCAAACAAACTATAAACACAATCATAACACACATATTCTTTTACATAATAAATAATTGAAGGAAAAACGTTCAGTAGAGTTAGTCCCTAGTCCCTAGAGTTAGTCCCATTGAATGGCGGTGCTGGCACGAAGGGCCAAATGGCCTGCTCCTGCACCTATTGTCTATTGTCTATTTGAAGCTAACTATTTATCCATCCTCTCAGCACTGGTGTTCATTCAACTAGCTCCACAAGTGCACCAAGAACTCTCAGATTTCCCCCTTCTCCCTTCCCCCTCTCTCGTCAAGCAAGAGGTATAGAAGTGTCACACCTCCAGATTAACGGACAATTTCTTCCCAGCTGTTATCAGGCAACTTAACCATCCCATCACACACTAGCGTGCAGTCCTGACCTACCACCTGCCTCATTGGAGACCCTCGGACCACCTTTAATCAGACTTTATCTTGCCCAAAATGTTATTCCCTTTATCTTGTATCGAAGAGCTCTGAACCAAAAAGCACCCATCCTCTTTCTCCAGAGATGCTGCCTGACCCTCTGACTTACTCCAGCACATGTGTTGTGTACACACATCTGTATGCTGTGGGTGTACAGTCTTTCCGCTGACTGGATACCACACAACAAAAAAGCTTGGTACACAATGACAACAGTAAACTAAACTAATGTACCTTCAGGAAGGCTCCGAGCTCCCCCTTCAGCAGGTCCTTGAGTTCAGACTTGGTCAGCGTGTACTTGTCGCCCTCTTTCCCAGAGTAATTGTAGAAGACTTTGATGATGGCATCCATTGCCCCTTCCAATTGAGACAGCATTTTGCCTTTGACTGTGGGGTGGCTGCTGCAACAGGGAGGAAAGAAGGGGTGGGTTGGCAAAGCAAATGTTGGCAGATCACAGCCTCAGATCACATACACATTGACACACAATCCAACCAACAACCCTCCCAAGAACACATCCCAAATCATTTGATTTTCCTACTCTCCAGTGGAACTGTGACATGCATCACTCAAAATGCTTTATCCCTCAAGAATTTGAAGGTTAAAGATCTTATCATACTTCACTTAGACGAATGAGACCGTTGTGTAGATATTCCTTCCTTCCTCCCACCGTTCAGCAGATCCAAGGGACATAACTAACGGGACTTGAGCTTTATACACAGCTCCTGTCAATCACAGGAACCAAACCCCGCCCCGCTCTAGGTCCATTGGCTCTTCCCCCTGTCAATCCCAGGCCGTCGCCGCTTTCTATTGGTCCGCTGACAGATCCCGCCCTCCCCTGGCTCTAGGTCCCGCCCCCTAGCATTCGGTAAACAAGTCCAGAGCTCTTGGGGATTCCCTGCCCAGGCTCAGAGATACAGGCAGAGGAACCTTTGGCCAAGGTGTGCTTGTCCCTAGAGGATATCCCTCCTGAAAGCTCGGGAGCTCCAATACTGGCGTGGAAGGGGGAAAGAGGAGTGGGCGAATTGCTGGAAAACCAGGGGGCTTTCCCGGGATCTCCCTACTCCATCAATACCATCCTTAGGGAATTCTAGCTTGCAGTCTGTTCCCTAGGGTCGGAAACCCCAATTAGCTTTAATTTGAGCGCGGAAACATGCCCTTTGTCCCACCGAGTCCACTCCGACCATCGATCGCCTGCTCAGACCAAAAGATATTTTTAAAAGTGTGCTGACAAAAGTTCAGGATATGTACGTCCCCGTTAGAGTGAAGGGCAAGGCAGGCTAACATAAGGAGGCTTGGCTGACGAGGGAAATTGAGGCGTTGGTCATAAACAAGAAGGATGCGTGGTACAGGCATAGGCAGCTGGGATCAAGTGCATCCCTGGAGGAGTTTCGGGAACTAAGGAGTAAACTGAGAAAGGAGATCAGTAGGGCAAAAAGAGGACAGGAGATACAATACAATGATACATGATACAATTTATTTGTTGTCATTTGAACCTCATTGAGGTTCAAACAAAATTTGGTTTCTGCAGTCATACATACAAGAAAAAGAACCAATACACAACACAATTTACACAAACATCCATCACAGTGAATCTCCTCCTCACTGTGATGGAAGGCAAAGTCTTATCTCTCCCCTGCTTTCCTCATTCTCCTCACGATGTCAGAGTCAAAGCCCCCGGCGGGCGATGGTAAGTGTCCCGCGGCCATTAAAGCCGCGCAGGTTGATGCAAGGCCGCTCTCCGGGTCTTGGTGTTGGAGCCCCCGCCGTGCGCTAGCAAGTCCCACGGCCGTTAAAACCGCGCCGGGCGATGTAAGGCCCCGCTCCAGGTCATCGTCAACTCCGCAACTCGGGCGGGAGAAGTCGCCATTGCGGAAGCCCCGAAAAGCGGTCTCCCAGCAGGGACCCGCGGGCTCCCGGTGTTACCGTCCACCAGACCTGCGGTTGGAGCCTCCGAATCTCTGGGGTCGGGTCGCAGCAGCGAGCCACCACAGCTCCTCCCGCTCCGAACTCGGGCAGCTCCACAATGGTATTGATGTGGATAGAGAACTGGCTGGCAAACAGGAAGCAAAGAGTAGGAGTAAACGGGTCCTTTTCACAATGGCAGGCAGTGAGTTATGTTTGGCAGGTGCAGTATAATGTGGATAAATGTGAGGTTATCCATTTTGGTGGCAAAAACAGGAAAGCAGACTATTATCTAAATGGTGGCCGACTAGGAAAAGGGGAGATGCAGCGAGACCTGGGTGTCATGGTACACCAGTCATTGAAAGTGGGCATGCAGGTGCAGCAGGCAGTGAAGAAAGCGAATGGTATGTTAGCTTTCATAGCAAAAGGATTTGAGTATAGGAGCAGGGAGGTTCTACTGCAGTTGTACAGGGTCTTGGTGAGACCACACCTGGAGTATTGCGTACAGTTTTGGTCTCCAAATCTGAGGAAGGACATTATTGCCATAGAGGGAGTGCAGAGAAGGTTCACCAGACTGATTCCTGGGATGTCAGGACTGTCTTATGAAGAAAGACTGGATAGACTTGGTTTATACTCTCTAGAATTTAGGAGATTGAGAGGGGATCTTATAGAAACTTACAAAATTCTTAAGGGGTTGGACAGGCTAGATGCAGGAAGATTACTCCCGATGTTGGGGAAGTCCAGGACAAGGGGTCACAGCTTAAGGATAAGGGGGAAATCCTTTAAAACCGAGATGAGAAGAACATTTTTCACACAGAGAGTGGGGAATCTCTGGAACTCCCTGCCACAGAGGGTAGTCGAGGCCAGTTCATTGGCTATATTTAAGAGGGAGTTAGATGTGGCCCTTGTGGCTAAGGGGATCAGAGGGTATGGAGAGAAGGCAGGTACGGGATACTGAGTTGGATGATCAGCCATGATCATATTGAATGGCGGTGCAGGCTCGAAGGGCCGAATGGCCTACTCCTGCACCTAATTTCTATGTCTATGTTTCTATGGTAAGTAGGTCCACAGGTCCGCGACTGGAGCCCCAGGTCGTTCTGTTTGGAGGCCGCTCCACGGTGCTAGGCCCCAACGACAACGGAGACCCGACAGAGAAAAGGTCGGGTTCTCCGTGCAGGGGAAAGATTTTAAAAGTTTCCCCACCCCCCGCCCCCACACACATACCCAGTTAAAAAAAAAAACACTTTAAACTACATTCAAATAAGACTTCCTTACGTTAGCAAACGATAGCTCTGGCGGGTAGCATTAAAGACAATCCCAAAAGATTTTATAAATACATAAGGGGGGAACGGGTAACTAGAGAGAGAGTGGGAATGATTCTCGGGAATCAAAGCGGTCACCTCCCTGTGGAGCCACAGGAGATGGGCAAGTTCCTCAATGAGTATTTCTCCTCTGTATTTACTGAGGAGAAAGACAGTAGGACTGAGGAATTTGGGGGCAGTTAATGGAAGTGTCTTGACAGCAGTCAGTGTCACCATTGAAGAAGTACTGAAGGTACTATCGTGTGTGAAGGGCCTGATCAGATATATCCGAAGACATTGTGGGAAACCAGAGAGGAAATTGCAGGAGCCCTGGTTGAAATTTATGAGTCGTCCTTAAATACAGGAGAGGTGCCGGTAGACTGGAGGGTGGCAAATGTTGTAGCTCTTTTCAAGAAGGGCTGCAGGGAAAATACTGGGAACTATAGGTGAGCTTAACATCTGTAGTTGGAAAGTTACTAGAGAATATTCTGAGGGATAGGTTAAACAGGCATTTGGATGGGGAAGGGCTGATTAGGGGTAGTCAGCATGGTTTTGTACGTAGGAGGTCGTGTCTCACAAATCTGATTGATTTTTTTGAAGACGTGACCAAAAAGGTCGATGAGGGCAGATGTATATGTGGATGTTGCCAGGACTAGAGGGTGTGAGCTATAGGGAGAGACCCGAAACGTCACCCATTCCATCTCTCCATAGATGCTGCCTGACCCACTGAGTTACTCCAGCATTTTGTGTCTTTTTTCGGTGCCTGTCTAAATGCCTCTTAAATATTGACCACTGGGTGGCGCCAGTAATGGCTGCCTCGCCAACAGTCTGTCTGTCCCTTCCTTCTTTGTGTTTCAATTATACGTGTTAAATGTATGGTTTTAGTGTTCTTTAGCTTGTTTTATGTGGGGGGGGGGGGGGGGGGTGGAGGGGGAAACATTTCTAATCTCTCACCTCGACGGAGATGCAATTTATTTTCCGTATCGTATCTCCGTTCGCACTGCGGCCTAACATCGAGGAGTTGGCGGCCTTTGCTGGAGACCGATTTTGAGAGCTCCACCGCTGTCGCCTGCGGACTTACCATCGCGGAACCCGCGATCCCTTTGTCAGGGGTCGGCCTCGGAGCTCCTCGGTGCTTGAGGACTTGACATCGCGGAGCCCGTGGTCTCTGGTCAGAGGCCGACTCTGGCAACCCCAAGCCGCAGGAGTTTCGACAGCCCCGGCGCGGGAGTTTCAATCGCCCCGTCGCGGGAACTTCGACCGCCCCGACGGATGGTTCAACTGACCTGACCGCGGGAGAATAAAGAGGAAGAAGGTTGGCCTTTTTTGCCTTCCATCACAGTGAAGAATGTGGGGAATCTGCTGCGGTGGATGTTTATGTTAACTTTTATGTAGTTGTGCGTCTTGTTGCTTTTTGTTTTCGAATGGCTGTATGGTAATTCACATATCAATGTAACTAAATTGGTACATGTGACAATAAAACACCTTTGAAACCTTTGAAATATTACTATAATATTTGCTTCCACCACCTCTCCTAGCAGCACATTCAAGGTGTCTACCACTCTGTGTAAAAAAATCTATAAATCACCACAATATGATTTCTAACCTGTGTTTGACGAATTTCACAATTCTTTGTGAGGTTGGGACACAATTGACTGTTAATGCTTCAGGCATTACTTGTTTGGCACAGGGAAAGGATGAAATCCACATTCTTGGGGAATGACTTTACATAGAACATTGAACAAGACAGAACAGGATCAAGCCCTTTGGCCCACAATGTCTGTGCTGGACATGACGCCACATTAACCTAACCTGATCTTCAGACCTTTCCTATCTTCTAAACCTTTCATATCGAATGTTATCACATCCCTCCGGCAGTGAGGTGACCAGAACCATGCGCAATAGCAGTGATAAAATAACAAACGTCTCGGTCTAACAGAGGACGAAGGTTTAAGGTGAAGGGGGAAAGATTTGATTGGAAGGTGGGAGGTGACTTTTTCGCACAAAGGGTGACGGGCATCTGGAATGAGCTGCCAGAGGAGGTAGTTGAGACAGGGACTCTTGCAATGTTTAGGAGACAAATAGACAGGTACCTGGATAGGTCAGGTTCAGAGGGATATGGGGAAAATGCAGGCAGATGGGACCAGTGTAGATGGGGCATGTTGGTCAGTGTGGACAAGTTGGGCTGAAGGGCCTGTTTCCATGCCGCATGACTCTGTGACTCTCTATGACTCTTTCTCCCTTCGCTGCATCAATGACTGCAATGGGGCTGCATCCTGCACCCTTGCAGAACTCATGAAGTTGATCGACGTCACCACCAACTACCACCTTGCCCTCAAATTCACTTGGACCATTCCTTACACCTCTCTCCCCTTTCTCTATCTCCATCTTAGGAGCCAGACTACCTACCCGCAGACATTTGCCAGATGCCCACTGACTCTCACAGCTGCCAACGTCTCCTCCCACCCAGTTCCCTCCAAGGACGCGATCCCGTTCTTGCAGTTTCTCCGTGGTGAGTTGAGGGGCGGTGAGCAGAGCTCTGACTGTCCACGGGTCGAACATGTTTTGGTACATGGGGAATTTAAAAAAAATGTTAATTTCAAAATAGACTTTATTCAGGTAATAAATATATACAGTACATGAACCGTGCAAAATAAACATCCAACATTTTCGGAGGCTATACAAATTATTCAATACAGTCTACATACATTGATCAAATTTCACGAATTTGTCCCCCACCCTTGCCACTCATGTGGCCCCACTGACTGACGTGGAATCCCTTCCCTTATTTTGAGGGGCGTCTCCACCATACTGTGCCCCCCATGTCCAGCAGCGGAAGGACCCTAGACTGTGGTCCTCCCCCACCGAGCCTTGGCGTTGGCTGCACCGAGCTTCAGCGAGTCCCTCAGCACGTACTCCTGCAGTCTGCAGCGGGCCAGTCGGCAACATTCCCCGACGGACATCTCGCTCCGCTGGGTGGTGAGCAACGCTCGGGCAGACCAAAGAGCGTCTTTCACCGAGTTGATGACCCTCCAGCAGCACTCGATGTCAGTCTCTGAATGCGTCCCTGGGAACAGTCCGTAAATCACAGAGACCTCTGTGACGGAGCTGTTCGGGATAAATCGTTCCAGGGATCCCTGCATACTTCTCCAGACTCTCTTTACGAATCCACACTCTGCGAAGAGGTGGGCAACCGTCTCCTCCCCATAGCAGCCGTCCCGGGGGCAGCGTGCGCTGGTAGTGAGGTTCCGACGGTGCAGGAAGGATCTGACTGGGAGGGCTCCCCTCACCGCCAGCCAAGCCAGGTCTTGGTGCTTGTTGGTGAGTTCTGGCGATGAGGCATTTTGCCAGACAAGCTGGGCAGTCTGCTCTGGGAACCACGCCACCGGATCCATCGAGTCCTTTCCCTGCAGTGCCTGCAGGACATTCCATGCTGACCACTGCCCGATGGACTTGTGGTCAAAGGTGTTGGTCCGGAAGAACCTTTCCACAGACGACAGATGGGGCGGCAATGTCCAGCTGACTGGCACATTGCGTGGCATCTGCGCCAGGCCCATCCTTCGCAACACCGGGGACAGGTAAAACCTCAGCAGGTAGTGACACTTGGTGCCCACGTGCCTTGGCTCTACACTCCGCCTGATGCAGCCACACACGAAGGTGGCCATCAGGGTGAGGGCGACGTTGGGCACGCTTTTACCCCCATTGTCTGCTGACTCGTGTATTGTGGCCCGTCGCACCCGGTCCATCCTCGACCCCCAGATGAACTGGAAGACAGCCCGGGTGATCCCTGTGGCATAGGAGGGAGGGACAGGCCACACTTGTGCCAAGTACAGCAGCCCCGAGAGCACCTCACACCTGATTATTTCCCGTTATGGAGAAGGAGCATTGCCTCCACAGCTCCAGCTTCTTCCCCACCTTGGCTATCCGCTCCAGCCAATTCTTGTTACACGCCTCAGCCCCCCCCCCCCCCCCCCCCCCCCACTGAACCAGATCCCCAGCACCTTCAAGTTCCTCCTCCCATGGGTTAGTTAGTGTGAATGCTTCTTCGTGCCTGACCAAGGGAGATGATTAGCCTCTGCTCTTTAAGAAACAACAGGTCTGAAGAAGGGAATGGAAACCAAGTAATTCAGCAGGGGCCCAGAACCAAAATATTGTTTCAGGGTGTTGTTGGAAAGGCGTGTGTGAGAATGCATTTTGTTTTTACCTTTTCCTTAATTAAACTTCAAGCTCGGGGGTGGTAATTATTTAATCGTCGTGGAATCTCAGGGGCAGAGAATGGAGGTTAAATCTGGAGCTCAATGTGGGTGTAAGATACGTCTCCCTCTTCTTTACTGCTGAATTGCTTCACTGTTGAGGGCAGCGCAGATAGAAACCAGTTTTCCAATGGCGGGATAATACTCACTCTGGCACGTGCAGGAGCTGTGTTGCTCTGCGTGGAATCAACATTATCTTCTTATCGAGTCCACACACACAAGATTAGAAGTTGTTCAGCCAGAGCTGTACACACATCTCGATACCTGCACACAATGGTGTCTGTCTTGTGCGTGGTGGTGGAACGATTGATGGGAACAGGGCCGCGACATGAACGCTCTCTCGTTGACCCCCATCTCCATTTTAAGTCCATAAGATCATAAAACAGAGAAGCAGAATTAGGCTATTCAGCCCATCGAGTCTGCTCTGCCATTCAATCACCCCGACCATCCATCCTGCCACAACTGGAGAGCACTCTGAAAAGTAGACTATTATCTGAATGGTGGCCGATTAGGAAAAGGGGAGATGCAACGAGACCTCTACTTCTCCAGCCCGTGTCGCGGGGTTGGAACGACCCGGAGCGGGGTCATACATCGCCCGGCACGGCTTCATGGCCGTGGGACATTACAGCACCCGCCGGGGGCTCCAACTTCGAGACTTTTAGACTGGGAGCGGGACCGTAAATCGCCCGGCACGGCTTAAAATGGCCGTGGGACTTATCATCGCCCGCCTGGGGCTTCGACATCGGGAGAGACATGGAGAACAGGGGAGAGAAAGGACTTTGCCTTCCATCACAGTGGGTCCACTGTGATGGATGTTTGTGTGAATTAAATTGTGTGTATGTCTAGGAATTGTCTTTGTTTGTATGGCTGTGGAAACAGAATTTCGTTTGAGCCTCACTGAGGCTCAAATGACAATAAATTGTATTGTATTTGTTTATTGTATTTGTATTGTATGGTACACCAGTCATTGAAAGTAGGAATGCAGGTGCAGCAGGCAGTGAAGAAAGCAAATGGTGTGTTAGCATTCATAGCAAAAGGATTTAGGGAGGTTCTACTGCACTTGTACAGGGTCTTGGTGAGACCACACCTGGAGTATTGCGTACAGTTTTGGTCTCCTTACTTCTTATCGAGTCCACATCACAAGATTAGTAATTGTTCAGCCAGAGCTGGACATACTTCTCGTCATCTGCATAAAATGGCGTCTGTCTTGTTGCTTCTTGTGCTTCTTGTGCGCTCTTTCCTTGACCCCCCCACCCAACGACTATTCAACGACGGTGAAATATAGACGGTCGGTGGGGGCGCTGCGAGACGGCTTTTTTTGTTTTTTTACTGTGTCCAAATGTGTGTTTTTAATGTTTCTCGGTGTTTCTTGTGTGGGGGGTGGTGTGCGGGGGGGAGGGGGGGAGTTAAGGGGGAAACCGCTTTCGGTCGCCTCCTCCACGGAGAGGCGACTTTTTCCATGTCACCTCCCTAGCGGCCTAACACAAGGATCGGTGCGGCCTTTCGCGGAGACGGGCCTGGAGCTTCAGCAGCAGGCGCAGCGAGGACTTTTTCATCGCGGAGCGGGCGAGCCCTCGCTGGGGTACGCCAGACGGGAGTGCTCCGATCACGGGCCCGCGGCAGCCTGATCCTGAAGGTCTGCGGAGCTTCTTGCCGCGGGCACGACGTCCGGAGCCTGGGATCCCTCGTTGGGGACCCTGGAGGAGAAGAGCTCTGACCGCTGGCCCGTGACCTACATCATCTTTTGAAGCCGCGGTCTGCGGTGCTACTCACCGCGGGCGTGGCGGGGGATTTGGATCTTCGACCGCCGGCCTGCGGCCTACACCATCTTGAAGCCGCGGTCTCCAGGTAGGGAAGCACCGATTCAGGACTTACCTTGCCTGAACATCTGGCCGCCCGCAGCGGCGACTGCGGAGGTTTGTGGTCCCGACCACGGGGGAAAATGGAGGAGGACTGACTAAACTTTGTGCCTTCCACCACAGTGATGAATGCTGTGGTGGATGTTTGTGTTACATTTTTATTGTGTATTGTGTGTTCTTTTTTATTGTACTGCTGCTGGCAAATTCATTTCACTGCACTTTATTGTGTATGTGACGAATAAATCTGACTATCGACTATCTATCTATTCATCTCCAAATCACTTGGCTTCCAGAGTGATGAATTCCACAGATTCACCACCCCCTGGCTAAAGAAATTCCCCCTCATCTCCATTCTAAAGGTACGTCATTTTATTCAGAGGCTGTGCCCTCTGATCCTAGTTAACGTCCTCCCCAATTCTGCCGAGAACTGAGTTACATGCTGCTGCCTGCCCTCTGGAGACATATGCTCTACTTCCACAAGAGGTCTCAATCACTCCAGATACAGCTTCCTCCATTATTCTCCAGTATATCCAGCATGAAGAATCTTCTTTAAAATGTTCCTTAAAGCCATTCGCTTTAAAAAAAAAGCTCTTGGTCTTCTGCACTCGTATCTTCTCCTGTGTATTGGTTTTTTTTTTAATGCTCCTTGGGACATTTAACTAACTAGAGGCAAAATGGTGTGTTCAGCTGCCTGATGCGTTTAAAATAGGCAGCCATGGGACCTATACAACCGCAAGGGGTTAAAATGATACAACCACAACATTAAAAAAAACCCCACAATGGGTGAACAATCCCCAAGTAGAGATAAAAAATAAATAAGATGTGAGGAGTGAACATATTTAAGAACATATTCAGGATTTAAGAAGGAAGTGCAGATGCTGGAAAATCGAAGGTAGACAAAAGTGCTGGAGAAACTCAGCGGGTGCGGCAGCATCTATGGAGCGAAGGGAATAGGTAACGTTTCGGGCCGAAACCCTTGAAGGGTTTCGGCCTGAAACGTTGCCTATTTCCTTCTGATGAAGGGTTTCGGCCCGAAACATTGCCTATTTCCTTCGCTCCAAAGATGCTGCCGCACCCGCTGAGTTTCTCCAGCACCTTTGTCTACCTAAGAACATATTCATATTCCTTTATCATGGTTACTTTTTTGCATATCTTTCATTCATTTGTTCTATATCTTCCCTACATCAACATCTACATCTCTCGTTTCCCTGTCCCGACTCTCAGTCTGAAGAAGGGTCTCGACCCGAAACGTCACCCGTTCCTTCTCTCCAGAGATGCTGCCTGTCCCGCTGAGTTACTCCAGCTTTTTGTGTCTCTCTTCGGTTTAAACCAGCATCTGCAGTTCCTTCCCACACATATTCAAGTGGATCGCGGAATTACAAACCGACTAGTTGTCAATTCAATCACTGACTACAGAATACTGATTATAGGGCGATCAAAGGTTTCCTGATGCAGAAGCCTGCGACTGGTGATGTGCCTTAGGGTTCGGCGCTGGGCCCATTGCTCTTTGAGGTGTATATGAACAATTTGGATGAGAATAAAGAAGGCATGATTAGTGTTTAAGAAGGAACTGCAGATGCTGGAAAATCGAAGGTACACAAAAAGGCTGGAGAAACTCAGCGGGTGCAGCAGCATCAATGGAGCGAAGGAAATAGGTGTGTTTGCAGATGATACTAAAGTGGATGGTATCATAGATAGCAAAGATGGTTATCAAAAACGACAGCAGGATCTTGATCAGTTGACCCAGTGGGCTGAGGAATGGGTAATGGAATTTAATGCAGATATGTGTGAGGTGTTACATTTTGGGAAGTCAAACCAGGGCAGGACCTTCACGGTGAATCACGGAGGGTTTTTCAGATGGTATAATGGTATATGGACACACTGATCTGTTCTGTAGCCATGCCTACTATGTCCTGTTGTGCTGAAGCAAAGCAAGAATGTCATTGTCCTATCTGGGACACATGACAATAAACTCTCTTGAATCTTGAATCTTGAGATGCAGCGTAGATGGAGGAATTGAGAGTAGGGGATAGAGTGGTTACCGGAAGCAGGGTGAGACCAAGCGCAGGCTCGGCGATCGTTTCGCTGAATTATATATCGGCGAGACCAAGCACAGGCTCGGCGTTTGTTTCGCTGAACACCTACGCTCAGTCCGCCTAAACCTACCTGATCTCCCGGTTGTGAAACACTTTAACTTCCCCTCCCATTCCCACACTGACCTTTCTGTCCTGGGCCTCCTCCATTGTCAGAGTGAGGCCCAGCGCAAATTGGAGGAACAGCACCTCATATTTTGCTTGGGCAGCTTACAACCCAGCGGTATGAACATTGACTTCTCTAACTTCAAGTAACCCTTGCTTTCACTCTCTCTCCATCCCCTCCCCCTTCCCAGTTCTCCACCCTCCGACTGTCTCTGACTACATTTTATTTCTGTTTGCTTTGTTGTTACCTTCTCCCAGCTAACAATGATCTATTCTAAATGTTCCTTGATCTCCATTCCCTTTGTCCTATTTTCACACCTTACATTTCCTCATCTATTTATCTCCCTCTCCCCTGACATCAGTCTGAAGAACTGAGTTGGATGATCAGCCATGATCATATTGAATGGCGGTGCATGCTCGAAGGGCCGAATGGCCTACTCCTGCACCTATTTAAAAAATAAAAAGAAGGTTCTCGACCTGAATCGTCACCCATTTCTTCTCTCCAGAGATGCTGCCTGTCAAGCTGAGTTACCCCAGCACGTTGTGCCTAACTTCACGGTGAATGGCAGGGCCCTGGGGAGTGTTGTGGAGCAGAGGGCTCTAGGAGTGCAGGTACATCATTCCTTGAAAGTTGCATCACAGGTGTGGTCAAGAAGGCTTTCAGCACATTAATAATAATAATAATAAATTTTATTTAATGGGCGCCTTTCAGACATCTCAAGGACACCTTACATAGTAATCGGAATAAAAACATATAATCGTAATATAACAAGTAATAAAGACATCACAGAGACACAAATTAAAAACAGAATTCAATCCAAAAACAGAAATCAAAAACACAGTGTGAAGAGAGAGCAGCGGCAGCCAAAGCGCGCCAGCGTCCACTCTCTCTTCACGGCAGCCATCTTGGACACAGACCTACAGGACTACAATTAGACAAAAAAATCATCCCCCCACAGTGGATAGCACTGTGGAGGAAGGCACAATGTCCAGTCCCCACCCCATGTTCACCCCAAAGTCAGGCCTATTGAGGCCACCGCAATTGCCTCTACGGAGGCCCGATGTCCCTGGCCGTTCTCACCGGGTGGTCTTGCCCCGGCGTCGGGAGAGGCCTTCACATTGGCCTTCACATTGGCTTGAACCAGCATCTGCAGTTCCTTGTGTTTAAGAAGGAACTGCAGGTGCTGGAAAACCGAAGGTAGACAAAAGTGCTGGAGAAACTCAGCTCGGGACGAAACGTTGCCTATTTCCTTCGCTCCATAGATGCTGCCGCACCCGCTGAGTTTCTCCAGCACTTTTGTCTATCTGCAATTTCATCTTACATATTGAGTATAGCTGTTGGGATGTTGTGTCACCATTGTACCGGACATTTGCTAAGGTGCAATTGGAGTATTGTGTTCAGGTTTGGTAACCCAGAGAGGGAGCATGTTGTGAAGCTGGAAGTAGTGCAGGGAGGATATTGCCAGGACTTGAGGACCTGAATTATATGGAACTAAAATACCACTTTCACAGCTACCTCCATCAGATCGGCCGACTTGGGGCTGCTGAATATCCCGCGGTCTAGGCATAAGCTCAGGGGCGACCGAGCCTTTGCGGTTGCAGCTCCTAGACTGTGGAACAGCATCATCCCCCTTCCCATCAGAACTGCCCCCTCCATCGACTCCTTTAAGTCAAGACTAAAATCTTATCTATACTCCCAAGCCTTTCCTGACATCCACTCAGCGAGGGCTATATGTATGTATGTATGTAGTTTGTTTGTTTACACTATTCTTATAACAAATGTAAAGCACTTTGGCCAACGAGAGTTGTTTTTTAAATGTGCGATATAAATAAATGTGACTCGACTTGACGACCATCCCCGGCAGCGCCTTTCAGGCACCCGCCACCCTCTGTGTAGAAAACCTGCCCCACACATCTGCTTCTAAACTTTGACCCGCTCTCCTTCAAGCTTTACCCTCCAGTCTTTGACATTCCCTCCCCGGGGAAAAAATGATCCCAGCTACATTATCCGTGCCTGTCGTTGTTTTATATACTTCTATCAAGAGTCAAGTCAAGTCAAGTCAAGAGAGTTTATTGTCATGTGTCCCTGGCAGGACAATGAAATTCTTGCTTTGCTTCAGCACAACGGAACATAGTAGGCATTGACTACAAAACAGATCAGTGTGGCCATATACCATTATATACGTAAATACACACATGAATAAATAAATCCAGAACTAGGGGGTCACAGTTTAAGGATAAGAGGGAAGTCTTTTAGGACCAAGATGAGAAAATCATTTTTTACACAGAGAGTGGTGAATCTGTGGAATTCTCTGCCACAGAAGGTGGTTGAGGCCAGTTCATTGGCTATATTTAAGAGGGAGTTAGATGTGGCCCTTGTGGATAATATAAAGGGATCAGGGATCAGAGAGGGCAGGTATGGGATACTGAGTTGGATGATCAGCCATGATCATATTGACTGGCATTGCAGGCTCGAAGAGCCGAATGGCCTACTCCTGCACCTATTTTCTATGTTTCTATGTTTCTATGTAAACTGGTAAAATGCAAATAACAGATAATGGGCTATTAATGTTCAGAGTTTTGTCCGAGCCATGTTTAATAGCCTGATGGCTGTGGGGAAGTAGCTATTCCTGAACCTGGTCGTTGCAGTCTTCAGGCTCCTGTACCTTCTACCTGAAGGTAGCGGGGAGATGAGTGCGTGGCCAGGATGGTGTGGGTCTTTGATGATGCTGCCAGCCTTTTTGAGGCAGCGACTGCGATAGAGTATCACGTCTCCTCTCAACCTCGGCATTCCTGCGGAATTGAGCCAAGTTTATCCGACCTCTCTCTGTAGCTTGCATCATCTAATCAGGGCCGCGCTCCGCTAAACAGGTGGACTGGATGATTTTCTCACCCTGTGAGTCAGGATAGAAGCAGGTGATGTGGATGCCCCGTCTGGCCCAAATCCAAGTTGCCCTCGGGGCTGGGCTGTGCCTGTTTCTCAGAGGGAAGCTTTAATCTGTGTTTAAAATTATGTGTATCTCCGCCACGATGAACAGGTAGTAGAACCTGTTTCACTGAAGCAGAGGTTGATAACTAGGTAGCCTAGCCTTAAGGTTAATTGGAAGAAAATGAGAGAGTCCCTGAAAGTGTTTCTCACAAAACAGATCAGGAATTAGCTGCAGGTTGAAGCATTCATCATGTGATGAGCATAGATGTCAGGATGGATCAAAGGCTGGGAAGCAGGTGGATAAATCCGGATTGCCTGGTGGGATTTTACCACCTTATAAAAATAAACTTCATCCAGAATTATAAATTGTATCCTTCCTGCACCGTCGCAACCTCAGTACCAGCGCACGCTGCCCTCGGGGCGGCTGCCACGGAGGGGAGATGGTTGCCGACCTCTTCGCAGAGGGTGGATTTGCAAAGAGAGTCTGGAGAACGATGCAAGGACCCCTTGTCACGGTTTATCCCGAGCAACAGCTCCGTCACGGAGGACTCCGTGATTTATGGGCCGTTCCCAGGGACACATTCGGAGACGGACATCAACTCGGTGAAAGATGCTCTTTGGTCTGGCCCGAATGTTGCCGACTGGCCCGCTCCAGACTGCAGTGGTACATGCTGAGGGACGTACACTGAAGCTCAGTGCAGCCAACATAGAAACATAGAAAATAGGTGCAGGAGTAGGCCATTCGGCCCTTCGAGCCTGCACCGCCGTTCAATATGATCATGGCTGATCATCCAACTCAGTATCCTGTACCTGCCTTCTCTCCATACCCCCTAATCCCTTTAGCCACATGGGCCACATCTAACTCCCTCTTAAATATAGCCAATGAACTGTGGCCTCAACTACCTTCTGTGGCAGAGAATTCCACAGATTCACCACTCTCTGTGTGAAATTTTTTTTCTCATCTCGGTCCTAAAAGACTTCCCCCTTATCCTTAAACTGTGACCCCTAGTTCTGGACTTCCCCAACATCGGGAACAATCTTCTTGCATCTAGCCTGTCCAACCCCTTAAGAATTTTGTACGTTTCTATAAGATCCCCCCTTAAACGGGTGGCAAGGGTGCCTGGTATAAGGATAGTTTTTATGAACACCACCAAATGTCAGAAGGGATTTGCCACAGTTCTTATTTTGTATATATTTTTTATTCTGAATATAATTTAATTTTGGCAAAAAAAAAAAAAAATCCGTGCAAAAAGGCCCCCCCCTCCCCCCCCCCATACTCTTTACACATTCTTAATTGTACAAGGCATTGTACGAGGCCAATTCTGGAGTATGGTGTACAATTTTGGTCGCCTAATTATAGGAAGGATGTCAACAAAATAGAGAGAGTACAGAGGAGATTTACTAGAATGTTGCCTGGGTTTCAGCAACTAAGTTACAGAGAAAGGTTGAACAAGTTAGGGCTTTATTCTTTGGAGCGCAGAAGGTTAAGGGGGGATTTGATAGAGGTCTTTAAAATGATGAGAGGGATAGACAGAGTTGACGTGGATAAGCTTTTCCCACTGAGAGTAGGGAAGATTCAAACAAGGGGACATGACTTGAGAATTAAGGGACTGAAGTTTAGGGGTAACATGAGGGGGAACTTCTTTACTCAGAGAGTGGTAGCTGTGTGGAATGAGCTTCCAGTGAAGGTGGTGGAGGCAGGTTAGTTTTTATCATTTAAAAATAAATTGGATAGTTATATGGACGGGAAAGGAATGGAGGGTTATGATCTGAGTGCAGGTAGATGGGACTAGGGGAGAATACTTGTTCGGCACGGACTAGAAGGGTCGAGATGGCCTGTTTCTGTGCTGTAATTGTTATATGGTTATATGGTTAAATGGTTAATGTTGATACAATCAACAGTGTTGCACTCTGTAGTGTGTAGGAAGGAACTGCAGATGCTGGTTTACACAAAAGACAGACACAAAATGCTGGAGTAACTCAGTGGGACAGGCAGCATCACTGGATAGAAGTGTTTGTAGTGTTTGCATTTATCTTTAAGCAAAACACCCTTCCCACTTATGTGCCCACCTGGGGTGATATTCCTTCCCTTGATCGAGGGATGTCCCCACCGGACTCTGCCGCTCAATGTCTAGCAGCAGAAGAACCCAATACTGTGGTCCTCCAAGTTTTTTGGTGGATTTTTTTTTCTCCAAAAGTAAACTTTATTCAGAATTATTAAAAAAAACATCCAAAACAAGAACAGGGCAAAAACTCTTCTGACATTCTCAGCGTTTATACGTTCATTAGTGTTATATTCTGGATGCTTTCAAGAGAGAGCTAGATAGGGCTCTTAAAAATAGCAGAGTCAGGAGATATGGGGAGAAGGCAGGAACGGGGTACTGATTGGGGATGATCAGCCATGATCACATTGAATGGCGGTGCTGGCTCGAAGGGCCGAATGGCCTCCTCCTGCAGCTATTGTCTATTGTCTATTGGGTAGCGTTCACAAACTACCATTACACCCAGCATCCTTGACACTCATGTGGCCCCCAGGGTTGATATCCCTTCCCTTGTTTGAGGGGCGACTCCACCACAAACTGCCCCCCCCCCCCCCAATGTCCAGCAGCGGAGGAACACAAGACTGTGGTCCTCCCCCAAAAGCCTTGCCGTTGGTTGCACCGAGCTTCAGTGCGTCCTTCAGCACGTGCTCCTGCAGTCTGGAGTGGGCCAGTCGGCAACATTCCCCGACGGACATCTCGCTCTGCTTGGTGATCAACAGGTTTCAGGCCAGACCAACGAGCGGGTTTCACCGAGTCGATGATCTTCCAGCAGCATTAGATGTCCAAACAGCCTCTTCAGTGTTGATGCCTATGCTAGCATGACTGATCCCAGTGGCTATAAATCTCTTTGGAATATACTGAGGTTGTGAAGATGGTACAGGTACAGACATGATTTCTTTATTGATATTGGCACAGAGGTCCTAAATTATCATCCAGTGAATGATGGACCAGGAATCAGGACATGGAGCCTGTTGAGTGACTTAGTTTAGCTTAGTTTAGAGATACAGCGCGGAATCAGGCGCTGTGGCCCACCGAGTCCGCACCGACCAGCGATCCACACACACTAACACTACCCTACACACTAAGTGCAATATCATAGAGTGATACAGTGTGCAACATGCCCTTCGGCCCAACTTGCCCACACCGCCCAACTAGTCCCATCTATACTAGTCCCACTTGCTTGCCTTTGGCCCATATCCCTCTAAACCTGCCCAATCCATGTACCTGTCTAATTGTTTCTTAAATGTTGCAATAGTCCCAACCTCAACCACCTCCTCCGGCAGCTCGTTCCGTGCACCCTCCACCATTTGTGTGAAAAAGTTACCCTTCAGATTCCTATAAAATCTTTCCCCCTCCACCTTAGACCTATGTCCTCTGGTTCTCGATTCCCCCTTCACAGTAGATGGGCAGAGCCCTGCAACTCCGTTCAGCATCACTGCTTGACCCCCTTCACCAGAAGGACTGCAGTGGTTCCAAATATCAGCTCACCCCCACATCCTCAAGGGCAGGTAAATCGGTAGATCCGTGCAATAAACACCTGCCACGCAGGTCACTCCCACCTCTACACAAATGAGCACATTAACACAATGATTTATTTTTGCATTTCACATGCTATTTAATTTTAGACAGATCTTTGAAACGGGATTAAAGACGACCTGATAAATTATGCTAATCTGAAAGCCACAAGCATCTCTGTAATGAGATGATAATTATTCATGGTAATGTAATGTAAATTGGTATTGTGGAATATTGCATTTGGATATGAGTCAGACTTTACGCCCCATCATTCCAGAATGAGGCGACTCTTTGCCTGCTGTTCCCAGAGGGTGATCCACTAACTTCCATTCGCCTTACCATCTTAAATCCGTCCCGCGAACCGGCGTCCCTCTCCTCGCCCGGCCAGCTTCAGCCATTGTGCCACGGAGAACATATACGCGTTCCTCCAGTGATGCCGCCTGACCTGCTGAGTTTCGTTAGAGATAGAGTGCGGAAACAGGCCCTTCGGCCCACCAAGTCCGTGCCGACCATCGATCCCCGTACACTAGCACTAACACTAGGGACAATTTTCAATCTTTAACGAAGCCACTTCACCTACAAACCCACATGTCTTCAGAAAACCCACGCGGTCACGGGGAGAACGTACAAAGTCTGTACAGACAGCACCCGTAGTCAGGATCAAACTTGGGTCTCTGGCGCTGTAAGGCAGCAACTCTATCGCTGCGCCACCGTGCCACACAAATCTCTTTTCTACTAATAATTCTCACTCTGTATCTTTCTTTTCCCTCTACTTTTTGTACTTATAACCATATAACCATATAACAATTACAGCACGGAAACAGGCCATCTCGACCCTTCTAGTCCGTGCCGAACACGTATTCTCCCCTAGTCCCATATACCTGCGCTCAGACCATAACCCTCCGTTCCTTTCCCGTCCATATAACTATCCAATTTATTTTTAAATGATAAAAACGAACCTGCCTCCACCACCTTCCCTGGAAGCTCATTCCACACAGCTACCACTCTCTGAGTAAAGAAGTTCCCCCTCATGTTACCCCTAAACTTCTGTCCCTTAATTCTCAAGTCATGTCCCCTTATTTGAATCTTCCCTACTCTCAGTGGGAAAAGCTTATCCACGTCAACTCTGTCTATCGCTCTCATCATTTTAAAGACCTCTATCAAGTCCCCCCTTAACCTTCTGCGCTCCAAAGAATAAATCCCTAACTTGTTCAACCTTTCTCTGTAACTTAGTTGCTGAAACCCAGGCAACATTCTAGTAAATCTCCTCTGTACTCTCTATTTTGTTGACATCCTTCCTATAATTAGGCGACCAAAATTGTACCCCATACTCCAGAATTGGCCTCACCAAATTGTACAATTTTAACATTACATCCCAACTTCTATACTCAATGCTCTGATTTATAAAGGCCAGCACAACAAAAGCTTTATTTACCACCCTATCTACATGAGATTCCACTTTCAGGAAACTGTGCACAGTTATTCCCAGATCCCTCTGTTCACCTGCATTCTTCAATTCCCTACCATTGAGTTTGCTTTGATTATATACATGTTATGGGGTTAGGTCATCTCCAGATTTAGCTTTAAACTGCCTGTTATCAGCTGGGAAGAAACCGTCCTTGAATCTGGAGGTAAACCGAAAATGAGACATCTACTGCCTACATTGACATCTACGTCTCTACATTGGACACCCTCAAAGTATCTTTAATCGATACTTACTGGACTTTATTTTGCACTAAACATTATTGCCTTTATCCTGTGCAGTGTGGACGGCCCGATTGTAATCATGGATTTCCGCAAAGTCCGGCACCCCATCCAACTCATGAACCGATGATCGGCCATGAGAAGGAGGGGTGTTGGTGTCGGCGGTAAGTGAAGGTCCGAAGGTCGGACAGCTGGCCGGGCTGCCGACCGATGGGGCCAGAGGCGAGGTGCTGCTGCTGCACTCCATGGGCTGCACTATATCGGGACGGGTGAGGCGGGGTCGGACTCGGCGCTCCGACCCGACGGTCCCCTCGACCCGAGTAATAGCAGTCTAAGCCGGGCTAGGGCGGTCCCGTATGGGACAAACCAATTTAGCCCAATATACGGGATGTCCCGGCTAATACGGGACAGTTGGCAACCCTAATAGTACCTGACAAAAAGCTTTTCACCGCACCTTAGTACATGTGACACAAAGACGGATGGGCGGGGAGAGGGACATTGGTTCGATGGTGGATCCATGCGTCCAGGGAAGGCGACGGCTGGAGGCCGTGCAGCAGCCTGGGACTCTCCTGAATCGGGCACCGCTCATAAGACCTAGAGCGCGGACTGGACGTTGACAATGGCGCCAACACCTGGCGTCTCTCGTGCATGCGGGCTCAGTAGACCATATCTGCACACCTTGCTAGTCGGGGATTGTGCTTGGCTCTGGCAATACTTTGCTGCAAGAAGAGAATTTCACTGTGTGTTTCCACGTGACACTAAAGAACCATTGAGGAAGCGCACAGAGTTGAGACGTGTCCGATTCCTGCCTACAAGCATGCGTCTTGAGCATGTTGCTGTACAGCAGTGAAGCTTGGATGACTGGCCCGCACCAAGAATGGAAATACGATACGATTAGAACTTTATTTATCCCAGGAGGGAAATTGGTCTGCCAACAGTCATAAAACACAACAAGATACATGAAACATGAGATTAAAGTGACGAGTGGAAAGGATTGGGGATATGCAAAGTTTGGGGAGGGGATTAACTCATTAGTAAGCCTGAATAATTGAATAAATTCAATAATTATAATTTCTGCCTCACTATCGTATCGTCCAGTTACCTAATGGCGTCATGGATATCGTGGGCCGAAGGGCCTGCTCTCGTGCTGTACTGTCATATGCACAGGTCCATGCAACAGAGACGGCAGAGCCCCATCTACAATCAATGTTAGACCGCCCAGGCAATGAATCAAATCCTCGCTCTGTATAGAGTGTGTGGGAACTGATGTCTGATAGTTACACTCCTGTTAAAATCAAACATTTTCAAGGCTGGGTTTATGTCTGCTGAATGGCTCCATTAACAAATAGAGCAGAGATGATCTGACTGTGGAATGCAGGATGTGTGGGAAGGAACTGTTCAAGTTCAAGTTCAAGAGAGTTTATTGTCATGTGTACCGGACGATGAAATTCTTGCTTTGCTTCAGCACAACAGAACATAGTAGGCATTGACTACAAAACAGATCAGTGTGTCCATATGCCATGATATAAATATATACACACATGAATAAATAAATAAACTGATAAAGTGCAAATAACAGATAATGGGCTATTAAAGTTCAGAGTTTTGTCCGAGCCAAGTTTAATAGCCTGATGGCTGTGGGGATGCAGCTATTCCTGAACCTGGTCGTTGCAGTCTTCAGGCTCCTGTACCTTCTACCTGAAGGTATCAGGGAGATGAGTGTGTGGCCAGGATGGTGTGGGTCCTTGATGATACTGCCAGCCTTTTTGAGGCAGTGACTGTGATGGATCCCCTCGATGGAAGGGAGGTCAGAGCCGATGGTGGACTGGGCAGTGTTTACTACTTTTTGGAGTCTTTTCCGCTCCTGGGCAGTGGAATGTAGGATGCGTGAGAAGGAACTGTAGATGCTGGTTTACACCGAAGACAGACACAAAATGCTGGAGTAACTCAGCGGGACAGGCAGCATCTCTGGAGAGAAAGAATGGGTGACGTTTCGGGTCGAGACCCTTCTTCAGACTATGTAGGTATTCAGGTGTGTGGGAGCCTGACCGAACTTCTCAATGGGAGTAAGGGGAAAGATTGCCACTTCTGTGAAGCCAGACCTTGTACAATGGCTGTGACCTTTGTTGGTCAATTGTGTCAGAGCCCAGGCACTGCTCCCAGGGAATGTCATGGAGTCATAGAGTCACACAACATGGCAACAGGCCCTGCAGCCCAACTTGCCCACACCGACCAACATGGCCACCTGCACTAGTCCCACCTGTTTGTGGTTCACCCATATCCCTCCAAACCTGTCCAATCCATGTACCTGTACCTGTGTTGGGAGGAACTGCAGATGCTGGTTTACACCGAAGATAGATACAAAGTGCTGGAGTATCTCAGCGGGTCAGGCAGCATTTCTGGAGAGAAGGAATCTCTTTTCTCCAGAGATGCTGCCTCATCTGCTGAGTTACTCCAGCATTTTGTGTCTATCCGTGTACCTGACCAAATATTTCTTAAACGTTGCGATAGTGCATGCCTCAAGTACCTCCTCTGGTAGCTCGTTCCATACACCCACTACCCTTTGTGTAAAGAAAGTTACCCCTCAGGTTCCTATTAAATCTTTTTCCCCTCACCTTAAACCTACGTTCTCTGGTTCTTGATTCACATATCCTGGGCCAAAGGCTGTGTGCATCTACCCGATCTATTCCTCTCATGATCATGTACACCTCTATAAGATCGCCCCTCATCTTCCTGCGCTCCTAGAGTCCTAGCCTGCTCAACTTCTCCCTACAGCTCAGGCCCTTGAGTCCAAGCAAGGCTCAATCTTTAGCTGCTTAGGTACTCTTCAGTCACGGTCTTTTGGGTCTGCAAATTCCACAGGAAGGTCATAAGTTATAGAAGCAGAAGTAGGCCATTTGGCCCATCAAGTCGGCACAGTGGCGGCACAAGGGCAGCACAATGGCGCAGCGGTAGAGTCGCAGACTCACTGCGCCGGAGGTTCCGGTTCAATCCTGACTACAGCTGCTGTCTGTTTAGAGTTTTGTACGTTCTCCCTGTAACCGCGTAGGTTTTCTCCGGGTGCTCCGGTTTCCTCCCACATCCCAAAGACGTACAAGTTTGTAGGGTTAATTGCCTTCAGTAAAAATTGTAAATTGTCCCTAGTGTGCAGGATCGTGGTGGTGTACGGGGTGGTTGCTGGTTGACGCGGACATCAACTAAAGTCGACACCACCATTCAATCATGGCTGATTTATCTTTCCCGCTCTACCCCATTCTCCTGCCTTCTCCCCATAACTCGGGGGGGTGGGGGGGGGGGGGCGTTTGGAGGGGGATGTTCAGTTAATGATATTCCCCACAGACATGTCCCCTGGACAATCTGGCCACTTGTTGCTGCAAAGATCAGTGTCAGCAGAGAGGAGGACGGAGAGATGGGTTGGTGAGGGAAATGTGACACATCAGGTGGAAACACTAACAGAGTGTGTGGGATTCACCCCTGCTCCTCTCCCCTGCACTCCTCCCCTCTCCTCTCCCCTCCTCTCCCCTCCTCTCCTCTCCCCTGCTCCTCTCCCCTGCACTCCTCCCCTCTCCTCTCCCCTCCTCTCCTCTCCCCTCTCCTCTCCCCTGCACTCCTCCCCTCCCCTCTCCCCTCCTCTCCTCTCCCCTCTCCCCTGCCCTCTCCCCTCCTCTCCCCTCCCTGCCCCTCTCCCCTGCTACCCTCTCTCCGCCCCCCTTCCTCCACCCCCTCCCCTCTTCTCCTCTCCTCTCCTCCCCTCCCCTGCCATGCCCTCCCCTCCTCTCCTCTCCCCTGCTCTCCTCTCCACCTCCCTGCCCTCCTCTCCCCTCTCCCCTGCCCTCCTCTCTCCTGCCCTTCTCCTCTCCTCTCCTCTCCCCTCCTCTCCCCCCCCCCCCCATTCTTCTCCTCCCCACCTTTCCCCTCCCCTGCCCTCCTCTCCTCTCCCCTGCCCTCCTCTCCTCTCCTCTCCCCTGCCCTCCTCTCCTCTCCCCTCCTCTCCCATGCCCTCCTCTCCTCCCCCCTGCCCAGCGCTGTTTGTGGGAGGCAGGAGTGCCGAGTGCGTGGGAGCTGGAACAGTTAACACCGCAGCCTGGCTTCATGTTTCCCTCAATAACTGGAAAAAGTTGCTCAGCTGCCAGAGCGACTGAGAGCTGCTCCCACACGCACGCAACGCTGCTCCAACAACACCCCCGGGCACACATTGGAGGGAAACTTTGCATTGCAGAAAAAAACACCAGTCCTTGTGCAGTCCTCACCCACCCGCTGCACCTATTGTCTCTGTCAGGGGAGCAGGTGCAGAGCCCACGCACTCTGTTTACGCCTCGCGTGTCACATTTTCCTCACCATGAGATCTTTTTTCTTTAGTCAGAGGGTGGTGCATCTGTGGGACTCTTAGCCGAGTCAGTGGATATTTTTAAGGCAGAGATAGATCGATCCTTGATTAGTACGGGTGTCAGAGGTTACGGGGAGAAGGCAGGAGAATGGGGTTAGGAGGGAAAGATAGATCAGCCATGATTGAATGGTGGAATAGACTTGATGGGCCAAATGGCTTCGTTCTACCCCTATCACTTATGAGCTTAGGTCTCGCTAACTCTGATCTCTGCACCAACCAGTCACCAGATTGTCTGGGAGATCCAGAGTGGGAAACACTGACTTTTCCCCCTTCATAATCCCACCAAGATCACCCAGCCATGTACACACTTTTGCCCAGGATGGAAGATCAAAGACTAGAGGGATTAAGGCAAGAGGGGTAATGATTAAAGATGAATGGAAATGGTTTAGGAAGGAACTTCAGATGCTGCTTTAAATTGAAGATAGACACAAAATGATTTGACAGTCCGGAGTCGCCTTCCACAGGGAAGTGATTCAAAGAGTTTGTGGCCAGGGTGAGAGGGGTCAGAGATGATCTCGCTCGCTCGCTCCCTGGCCATTGCAGTGTACAGTTCATCGATGGAGGGAGGGTTGCAGCCAATAACCTTCTCTGCTAACAAACAGTTCTCTGCTAACAAACAGGTAAGCAAGTACATGGATAGGACGGGTTTGGAGGAATATGGGCCAAACGCAGGCAAGTGGGACAAGTGTTGGGACATGTTGGCCGGTCTGGGCTAGTAGGGCTGAAGGGCCTGTTTCCACACTGTATTACTCTATGACTCCACAGTAAACCCTTATATTTACGGACCACTTTAAAAGGCGATCCGGTGGCAGCAGACGGACCCACCGACCTTCACCGCCAGGCCGGACTGCCGACTCTAACCCCGGTCGCTACCCTGGTGGTGCCTGCCGCCTGCCGCCTGCCTCCGCCGCCGCCTGTGTTGCTGTATTGAGACCTCGGGGCTTCGTAGCTCAGGGCAGGCAAGGCTTTGCTTCAATGTTTCAGCTGAAAAAAGGCACCTCTGTCAGTGCAGTTGTTGCTTCAGCCTGAATTTTATTGTTGGGTCTCTACACATGAATTGCCAAACGTTACACTTGGTTATAGAGGACACTCAGCAATAATGGACGCCAATTCCCCCGTTATGGTCCGTTATAAGTTCATACATGATAGGAGAAGAATTAGGCCATTCGGCCCATCAAGTCTAGTCTGCCATTCAATAATGGCTGATCTTTCTCTCCCTCCTAACCCCATTCTCCTTCCATCTCCCCATAGCCCCTGACACCCGCACTAATCTATCTATCTCTGCCTGACAAATATCCATTGACTTGGTAGTAGGCACAAAATGTTGGAGTAACTCAGCGGGTGAGGCGGCATCTATGGAGAGAAGGAATGCATAAATGAGGCACAAATGATGGCCAAGTGGGTCACGGCCTTTAACTTTCTGTATGGAAACTTAGCAAAATCCTTCTGAACATCCAAATATTCCACATCCATGTTAACTGTTCTAGCTGATACATCTTCAAAGAACCTCAATTGAGCAGTTAAATGTGGTTTAAAATACTGATGTAACTTCGTAGGTTATTTGGCTTTTGTAAAATGTAAATCGTCTCTAGTTTGTGGGATAGTGCTGGTGTACCAGCGACCACATGATTGGAGGGAGGTAGACCAGCCAATACCAAATAGCAGCCAATATCAAGACTGCTAGAAATTGCAGAGAATTATGGACACAGCCCAGACCATCACACAATCCAACCTCCCTTCCATTGACCCCATTTATACCTCACGCTGACTCGGCAAGGCCAGCAGCATAACCAAGGACGAGTTGTACCCTGGTCACTCCCTCTTCTCCCCTCTTCCATCGGTCAAAAGGTATAGAAGTGTGAAAACGCACACCTTTAGATTCAGGGACAGTTTCTTCCCAGCTGTGATCAGGGAACTGAACCATCCTACCACAACTAGAGAGCGGTCCTGAACTACTATCTACCACATTGGAGACCCTCGGACTCTCTTTGATCGGACTTTACTGGCTTTATCTTGCACTATTCATGTTATTCCCTTCATCGTGTATCTGTACACTGTGAACGGCTCGATTGTAATCATGTATTGTCTTTCAGCTGACTGGTTAGAATCGCAACAAAAGCTTTTCACTGTACCTCGGTTCACGTGACAATAAATCTCAACTAAATTCTGAGACCCGTCCTGGCTCATTTATGTGCAGATAGACACAAAAAGCTGGAGTAACCCAGCGGGACAGTCAGCATCTCTGGAGAGAAGGAATGGGCGACGTTTCGGGTCGAGACCCTTCTTCAGACAGAAGACTTCAGTGAAGTGCATCTCTCCCACCACCTGGTGGCTTGTGAAGGAACTGCATCTGACTCCCGGTCAGATAACATCGCCCGAAGCAGGGTGAACCCGACCTAAGAAACCACCGATCCACGTTCCCCAGAGTTGCTGCCTGACCCGCTGATTTACTCCCGCACCTCAGCAACACTGTGGCACAGCGGTAGAGTTGCTGCCTTAAGGGCCTGTCCCACGAGCGTGCGACTGCGTGCGACTGCATGCGACTGCACGCGGCAAGCGCGACCAAACCGGAAGCGGGGGGCCGCGCGGAGGTCGGGTGATCCCGTACGAGTTGACGTGAAGTCCACGGGAAGTTTGCGCTAGGCCTACGCCGTCAAGACGCTGTGCAACGGCGTCGAGACGCTGCGCACGCCCGTCGAGGCGGCGCGTACGGCCTCAATGCGGCTGCGGGCCGGCAGGCCGTTGCCGCGCGTAATTTTTGAACAGTGTCAGTTTTTCGGAGCCCCTCGCAATGTCGGGACCAGCTCCGCACAACTCCATACGGCTCCGGCGCTCGAAGTGGGACCGGCCTCGCGAGGCCGTACGGCTCAAGCCACCACGTTAGGTCACGCTTGCCGCATGCAGTCGCATTCTCATGGGACAGGCCCTTTACAGCGCCAGAGGCCCGGGTTCGATCCTGACTGCGGGTGCTGTCTGTGCGGAGTTTGTACGTTCTCCCTCCCAAGCACCAGGAATATATGTTGCTGCAACCCACCAAAAAAGTAGAAGGAGGAAACAGGGCTTCCAAAGATTAGAGATTCCAGAGGAACAAGGCTGGATAAAGCTACGTGTTTTCTAAATGTTTTGCATGTTCATCTCTTGCTACAAACCACATGGTGAGGCCTCACAGTGTTCCTTTTGTTATTAAGCAAAGTAGATTATTTGGAATTGGGGAAGTTAACTGACATGTATTGAGGACTAGTTAACTGCCGGAAAGCAGAGAGTAGGAATAAAGAAATGAAATGCTGGTCAGGCGGCCATGATTGTTGGGGTACCCAAGGATCATACGTGGACAGACTTTTGTCTTTTCATCTCCGGCCTTTGTCCATCCATCTGCTAATACACCCACCTCCACCTCACCTGTATCCACCTATCACTTCAAGACTATCTGAAGAAGGGTCTCGACCCGATAATTCACCTATTCCTTTTTCTTCAGTGATGCTGTGTGTCCTGCTGAGTTACCTCAGCTCTTTGTGTCTATCTTAGGCATAAACCAGCATCTGCAGTTCCTTCCTCCACCTATCACTTGTCTGGCTTTGCCCGGTCCCAGCCTCTGCTCCAGCTTTCTCCTCCCCTGCCACAACCAGACTGAAGGGTCCCGACTCGAAACGTCGCCTGTCCATGTTTTCCAGAGATGCTGCCTGACCTGCCGTGTTGCTCCAGTATGTTGTGTCTATCTTGGGCCACAATATGAATTAGACAATAGACAATAGGTGCAGGAGTAGGTCATTCGGCCCTTCGAGCCAGCACCGCCATTCAATGTGATCATGGCTGATCATCCCCAATCAGTACCCCGTTCCTGCCTTCTCCCCATATCCCCTGACTCCGCTATTTTTAAGAGCCCTATCTAGCTCTCTCTTGAAAGCATCCAGAGAACCTGCCTCCACCGCCCTCTGAGGCAGAGAATTCCACAGACTCACCACTCTCTGTGAGAAAAAGTGTTTCCTCGTCTCCGTTCTAAATGGCTTACTCCTTATTCTTAAATTGTGGCCCCTGGTTCTGGTCTCCCCCAACATCGGGAACATGTTTCCTGCCTCTAGCGTGTCCAAGCCCTTAACAATCTTAGGAATTGAGTAAGATAGTCTGAAACTATCTCATTCTCCCTGAACTCGGGCCTTTCCTGCTCCCTCAAACTAGTTCCGGCAGTGTGTTGGAAAGAAATGAAACGCAGCCACATGAAGAGTTAAAGGTCGACACAAAAAGCCGGAGTAACTCAGCAGGACAGGCAGCATCTCTGGAGAGAAGGAATGGCTGACGTTTCGGGTCGAGACCCTTCTTCAGAAACTTCACCCATTCCTTCTCTCCAGAGATGCTGGCTGCCCCGCTGAGTTACTCCAGCATTTTGTGTCTATCTTTGGTTTAAACCAGCATCTGCAGTTCCTCCCTATACTACCTAAGGGCGGCACGGTGGCGCAGCGGTAGACTTGCTGCCTTACAGCGCCAGAGCCCGGGTACCGGGTTCGATCCTGACTATGGGTTCTGCCTGTACGGTGTTTGCACGTTCCCCCCGTGACATGCGTGGGTTTTCTCTGAGATCTTCAGTTTCCTCCAAAGTCGTACAGGTTTGCAGGTTAATTGGCTCGGGCGAAATGTAAATTGTCCCCAGTGTGTGTAGGATGGTGTCAGTGTGTGGTGGTCGCTGGTTGGCATGGACTAGGTGGGCCGAAGGGCCTGTTGCACTCTGTATCTCTAAATTAAACAAAAACTGAACTGAACTATACATGAAGAGATGTGTTGGCGGAAGATTTCACAACAGCCTGAGGCTGAGGCAGTTTTGGTGCAAGTAAAACAGATGCCTTTGGAGCAGGGAGTTATGGAAACAATCTCACATTCCTGAGTAACTGAGTACAAATCCAGGGAGTTTTTTAAGTTCAGATTCAGATTCAGATTCAGAAAACTTTATTATCTGTCGTAACAGAAAATCTTCTTTGACGTGGCTCAACATACAACCAGGACAATGTACTGATAAGCAGTCATACAACACAGATTTCTGTGAGCACACACAGTGTGTATAGATCTTAAAAGCAAGTATAAAGATTAAAAACTGTAAAAATAGACAAGATAAAAGTTGTGGGTACGTGTAAAGTGACAGTGCGTCAGGGTTAATTTGTCCCTTGTTCATTTTTTATTTAAGCTGTTTATGGCAATGGGTATGCATGAGTTTTTGTGGATGTTTTTCTTGGATAGGGGGACTTTATATCGGCGGCCTGATGGCAGAAGTTGGAAGGACTTGTGAAGGGGGTGGGTGGGATCCTGCGTAATGAGGTTGGCTTTCCTTTTAACTGCCTGGGTGTGGCGTACTGATAATTGATTTTGAGTTTTGCCAGTTAATTTGCTTGCTTGATTGATGATCCGGGAAAGCTTTGATTTGTCTTTGACGGAGGTGAGGGTGAACCAGGATGTGATGTTAAAGGTGAGTACAGATTCTATAAGTGATTTATAGACAGCTGTTAAAATGTCCTGTCTGACATCAAAGCTCCTGAGTTTCCTCAGCAGGAACAGGTGTTGCTGTGCCTTCTTGTACACAGAGTCTGTGTGCTGGGAGAAGGACAGGCGGGTGTCAATCTCTGTGCCCAGGTATCTAAAGGCCTCTACCTGCTCAACTGTCTGCCCATTCAGCCACAGGGGTTCAAAGAGAGGTTGGGGAGAAGATGTTCGCCTCCCCCCACAACACAGCTCCTTGGTCTTGGAGATGTTAAGCTCCAGAGAGCTCTCTTTGATCCACAGCATCAGGGTGTTGACCTGCTGATAGTAGGCAGCCAGAGAAGTGTGATCCTTGATGTGGGCCACCAGGGCCATATTGTCTGCATACTTAAAAAGGGAAATGTCACTGTTATTGTTTGTTATGTTGTTTGTGTAGATGGAAAATAAAATCGGTGATAAAACACAACCCTGGGGGACACCGGTGTTTAAAATCATGTTCTTGCATTTAAAACCATTTACCACCACATGCTGAGGCCGGTCCTGCAGGAAGTCTTTTATCCACAGGATAAGTGATGGGTTGACTTGTAGATCCAGAAGGTGGTTGCAGAGGGTGACCGTGTTGACTGTGTTAAAAGTGGAAGAAAAGTCCATAAACAATTCAAAGTTGTTATTTCCCAAAATAAATACATGAAAATACAAAATAAATAAGTTCTGCTTCCCCTGCAAGACTGACGATGGCTTTGGAGTCTGAAGGTGATGCTTCCATTTTGGCTGATAAAAAGGTCAGTTTGTTCATTTACTTATCATCAAAGTTTTCTTTAGTTTAGTTTTTTTTAGTTCACTTTAGCCTAGTTCAGAGATAAAGCACGGAAACAGACCCTTCGGCCCACCGAGTCAGCTCCGACCAGCGAGAGAAGCGAGTGTCAACAAACTTCTGAATTCTCTGGGGTGGAACCCTCTCCAAGACGGACGTGAAGCTCACCGTTTTACCTGTTTTTACAAAATGTTAAATGGTCAGCTCGACATAGACTACAAGACCTACACCAAACCCAAACCAATTAGGAGCAGACGAGGGCATTCGATCCAATTTGTGATCCCAGCTACATGTATACAGCAATTCGTTCTTCCCCCGCACAATTAAAGCATGGAATAATCTCCACCCAACTATAGTTACCCAACCAGATGCAACTAAATTTAAAGTAGCTCTTTCTTCCCAATAACCCTTTCTGGCTTAAGCCCTCCCTTCACCACCTCCAGTTTAAATTCCATTTGGAATATTTTGGAGGACCAAGAAACCAAGAAACCAAGATCCCCGCACACTATCCTACACACACGAAAGACAATTTACAATTACACCAAGACAATTAACCTACAAACACGCACGTCTTTGGAAAGTGGGAGGAAACTGGAGATCCCGGTGAAAACTTACGCAGGTCACAGGGAGAACGTATAAACTCGGTACAAACAGCACCCGTAGTCAGGATCGATACCGGGTCTCTGGCGCTGTAAGGCAGCAGCTCTACCCGCTGCACCGTCGCGCTACCCTAATGTCTGTTGCTTTCTCTGCCAACTTCCTTCTACCAGAGGGCATGGATTTATTACAGAATTCAATGATTGGAAACCACTTGAAGGCATGTTAGAACACAAAGGAAGCTTGCAACACCAGACTGCGTGTTGGCACGGTTAATAGTCTCATTAACACAGACCCTAAACAGTCATCTCAATTGAAGAGCTGCTCTCAATCACGGTGCAGCAGTTATCGCAGCATGGTTTGGGAACAGTTCCATCCGTGTCCACATGAAAATTACAGAGAATTGTGGACGCCAGCCAACCTCCCTTCCTTTGACTCCATCTACACTTCACGCTGCCTCGGCAAGGCCACCAGCATAATCAAGGACCAGTCTCACCCCGCACACTCCCTCTTCTCCCCTCTCCCATCACTCAAGAGGTAGAGAAGTGCGAAAAAACACACCTCCAGATTCAGAGACAGTTTCTTCCCAGCTGTTGTCAGGCAAATGAACCATCCTACCAACAACTAGAGAGCGGTCCTGCTTTCCCAACTACTTCATTGGAGACCCTCGGACTAAATTTAATCTGACTTTGCTGGACTTTATCTTGCACTAACTATTGTTCCTTTTATCCTGTGTCTGTACACTGTTGAAGGCTTGATTGTAATCATGTATAGTCCTTCCGCTGACTGGATAGCATGCAACAAAAAAAGCTTTGCACTGTACCTCAGTACTCATGACAATAAACTAAACTGAACTAAACTAAACCTTGGACATAAAGTGCTGGTGTAATTCAACGGGTCAGGCAGCATCTCTGGAGAAAAAGGATGGGTGACATTTCAGGTCGGGACCAAAATCTCAATCTTTATACTAAACCCCAGCCTTAACGGATTGTGGGCTTGCTTTGTGTGGTCGGAGGAAGCAGACAGGAGTAGCACATAATTGATCCTGCTTGGTGGAATTGCGGTTGATTCTATCTAATTTCGGCAGATCATGTGGCCGGTGTGACCTCTTTGATCTCACAACAGATACTTGGAAAGAATCCATTAATTTGATGGGGGGGGAAATTTCCAAACATAATTGGAGCAGAACTGTAAAAAAGCCGCATCTTTTTTCACGAATGTGGCTTCAGCAGCAGATTTATCACATGGTCATCAGCTGACTTCTGAGTTTATGATTCAGTGACGAATCCGTTGGGTTTGATCCACCAGTGAGTCATGCAAGCATTGGGCTAGCTGATGGTGAACTTGCAATGTTGAGTACTTGCTGAACAGTGGTCGGCATGTCCTACTGTCAGGACAATCAAATGGCGACGTTGGCAACACGTCAGGGAGAGAAGGGCCTGACCCACTTGCCGATTTTTTTCGGCGACTGCTGGCGTCATTGACTGACATATCAGGGTCGGCGAATGATTTTGAACATTTCAAAATCTAGCGGCGATGAAACAAATGTTGCGACACTTAAGGGGACACCGCGCGTCTATATGTCATCACGCCACATCACGCCGCGACTTTTTCGATGACCTGATACGTCAGTCAATGATGCCGACAGTCGCCGAAAAAATCGCCAAATGGGACAGGCCCTATGCAGTGATCTTCAGGCCCGACAGAAATGGTTTAGTTTAGTTTAGTTGCATTTAGTTTATTGTCACGTGTACCGAAGTACAATGAAAAGCATTTTGTTGCGTGCTATCCACAGCGAAAAGACTATACATGATTACACTCAAGCCATCCATGGTCTACAGACACAGGGAATAGGGTATCATTTTTCATTTAGTTTAGTTTCATTTCCTTTATTTTTTTTGGAATTTGTTTTATTAGAAGCAATTGTACAGGGATACGGCAATAGACGTGACGGTTATACAATTATTGTACAGCTTCATTTTTAACATTGAAACCTAAATCAAAAAAAAAAAAAAAAAAAAAAAAAAAGAGAGAAAAAAGGAGAGAATGAAGAAAGAGAAGTAAAATAAAAGAAAGCAAGAAAAAAAAAACCCTAAGCTCCCCCCCCACCCCCCGCCCCTCACCCATCCCTGGCATTGGGTTTAAATTTGTGTTTAACCATTCTGTTGTTGCAGAAAGTCAGTGAAAGGCAACCATGTCTTGAGAAATTGATCCGCTTTTTCAGCCAAGACAAGCCTAATGTTTTCTAAATGTGGTGTCTCGGACAAATCAGTAATCCACATCTTTTTATTTCCTTTATTGTCACGTTTAGTGAGGTACAGTGAAAAGCTTTTATGGTTGCGTGCCATCCAGGCAGCAGAAAGACTATACATGATTACAATCAAGCTGTCCACAGTGTACAGATACAGGATCAAGGGTATAATTTTTAGTTTAGGTTAGTTCAGTTTATAGTCACGTGTAGCGAGGTACAGTGAAAAGCTTTTTTGGTGCTTGCCATCCAGTCAGCGGAAAGTCAATACATGATTACGACCAAGTCATCCACAGTGTACAGATACAAGATAAAGGGAATAACGTTTAGTGCAAGATAAAGTCCAGTAAAGTCTGATTAAAGATAGCCCAATGAGGTAGATGGGAGGTCAGGACCACTCTCTAGCTGGTGAGAGGACTGTCCAGTTTCCAGATAACAGATGGGAAGAAACTGTCGCTGAATCTGGAGGTGTGCGTTTTTGAACTTCTGTGCCTCTTGCCTGAAGGGAGAGGGGAGAAGAGGGAGTGACCGGGGTGAGACTCGCATATGGGATCATCCACATTTAGTTTAGTTTAGTTTGGCGCGCAAACAGGCCCTTCGGCCCACCGGGTCCGCGCCGACCAGCGATCCCCGTACATGAACACCATCCTACACACACTAGGGACAATTTTTACATTTACCAAGCCAATTAATCTACAAACCTGTACGTCTTTGGAGTGTGGGAGGAAACCGAAGATCTCGGAGAAAAACCATGTGGTCACGGGGAGAACGTGCAAACTCCGTACAGACAGCGCCTCGTAGAAGACGGATTGTGGGCTTGCATTGTGTGGTTGGGGGAAGCGGTCAGGAGTAGCACATAATTGAGCCTGTTTGATGGTATCGCAGTTGATTTGATCTAATTTCGGCAGATCATGTGGCCGGGGTGATCTTTTTGATCTCAGAACCTGGGTCTCCGGCACTTCAAACGCTGCAAGGCAACAACTCTACCGCTGTGCCACCATGGCCGCCCATCCTCATCTTTCCTTTAATTCTGTTTAAACTTAGTGGGAGTGAGAGAGAGGATTAGTGAGAGGGTTGACAGCAGATGTTGAATTCTTCTGGTTTCCACAGATACCGAGTGCTGTCTACCAAGGGGGTTTTCCATAACAGGTTTAGCAAGTCAATACTTAACACCAAAGATCTTAGAGCAGATAGAGCTCTCTGCTTAACACTGGCATATATCAAGGTAGGGCTGTCACGCAGACTCCAGAAAAGCTTTGTTTCCACAAAGAGTCAAATGTCAAGGGTGATAAATTGTCATGTGTACCAAACAGAACATTGACATGCTTACACGCAACAGCTTAACAGATCTGGGAACACAATAGATGGTCTACTAAAACAAACTTAAATAGGCTCAGTCAAAAATGTAAAAATCAATACTAGTTCAGAACAAAAAAAAGCCTAGAATCCTTAGTGCATCCAAAATTATTTGTAGTTTAAAGTTTAGTTGGTGTTTGTGGTATTCAATAGCCTGATGGTGGTTGGCGTTAAAAACCTGTCCCTGAACCTGGAGGTCAGGATTTTTAGATTCCTGTACCTTCTTCCCGATGGCAGGAGTGAAATGAGAGCATGGCCAGGGTCAAAGATCCTATAACAAGCAATACAGGATAAAGGGGCTGACGTGTAGTGCACAACGGAGCGGAACGTGGGCCTTTTTTTCATCCATTTCAGTAACCTGACCCGACCGACCCGACTCGCAGTGTAATCAACGTTGCGGGGGAACAGTTTGTGTTAATAAATTATAACTCTGAAAATGAGGAGAAGATTTTTCCCAAATAACTTTTATTTTTGCGAGGATGTTTCCGTAACCGGCTTCCGTCTCCGCACTGGTATCCTGTGGGATCTTTGGTGCGGAGACGGAAGCCGGTTACGGAAATGGGGCCGAGAATTACCCACGAATCTGCCCATGACCGTACTACGTCTTTTTCGTCGAGTGGACTATCTTGTTCGCTATAGGGTCTTTGGCCAGGGTGGTGTGGGTGTCTGATGATGCTGGCTGCCATTTTGAAGCAGCGACTCCTGTAGATCCTTTCGATGGCGGGGAGGTCAGTACCCGTGCTGGACCGGGACAGCGTCCACCACTTCTTCATTACTGGGCGTTCGAGTTGCCAAACCAGGCCGTGATGCAACCAGGCAATATAACCACTACCGAACACCCGAAAATAAGGCAGTATTTCTCAACCTTCTAAGGAAGTAGAGGCATTGTTGGGCTTTCTTCACGACTACATCAGTGCGCTGGGTCCAGGATGATCTTCAGACCACCAGGGGCGCCGGGGAGATGGCAGCCCTGCCGGCAGTCTGTTCGTTTTTTCTTTCATTTTTGTTATTTTTTAGTGCGTTAAAAGTTTGTTTTAATGTTTTTCGGTTTGTTTTATGTGGGGGGAGGGGGGAGGGGATCGGGGGAAACTTTTTTTCAAGTTCCTACCTTCCCGGAGATGTGATCAATTTTTGGACCACATTCTCCGGGCTCTGCGGCCTATCATCGCCGGAGCTGGAGGCCTCCTCTGACTGTCGTGAGCCCCACCGCGGGGCGCGGACTTAACATTGGAACGGATCCCTTGCCTGGGATCGCTCCCACTGTGACCACCGCGGACTTACCATCTAGGGCTGGCAGTCTCGGGAGAGGCTAGTCGGGAGCTCCAACGCCGCGGAAGTTTCACCAGCCCCGACGCGAGGTTCGATCGCCCGGCGAGGGGGAGCTGACATTCCCCCGATGCGGGAGCAGATTGCCTCGATGCGGAGGGACCAAACGCCGCCGGCTACAGGAGTCAAGATCGTCCCGTCAACGGAGGGCTCGAGGCCCCCGACCGAGGAAGAACAAAAGGAAA
The DNA here is from genome assembly GCF_010909765.2 of Amblyraja radiata. Taxonomy (NCBI): domain Eukaryota; kingdom Metazoa; phylum Chordata; class Chondrichthyes; order Rajiformes; family Rajidae; genus Amblyraja; species Amblyraja radiata. The sequence continues at coordinate 27,611,435 of NC_045984.1, read as the reverse complement.
GACTTGAACTTTAATTCGCCTTCCATCACAGTGAGGAATATGTAGGAGTCACTGTGGTGGATGTTCATATTAAAATGTGTTTTTGAGTGATTTGTTGCTTTTAATTGTATGACTGACCTGGCCAGTGAAATTCCTCGTATGTTGCAAAACGTACTTGGCGAATAAAGTGTGATTCTGAGTCTGAGAAATATGCACGGCCAGGAACTTGAAGTTGTTGACTCTGTCCACCACTGACCCATTGATGAAGACAGGATTGTGGATCCTCGGTCTTCCTCTTCTGGAGTCTATAATCAGTTCCTTGGTCCTACTGACATTGAGGGCTAGGTGGTTGGTCTGGCACCATTCAATCAGGCAATTGATCTCCCTCCTGTACTCTGACTTGTCATTAGCTGGAATTTGTCCACTAACAGTGGTGTCTATATTGGATGATCAGAACTGCATTGCAATACTCCAGATGAACTGGACATTATTAACCATTGAAGAACGGGTGTGATGTGGAAGCAGTTTCCACAAGGTTGACATAGAGTGATACAGTGTGGTAAAAGGCCCTTCAGCCTAACTTGCCCACAAGGACCAAGATGTCCCAGCTACACTAGTCCCACCTGCCTGTGTTTGGTCCATATCCATCCAAACCTGTCCTATCCATGTACCTATCTAACTGTTTTACCCTGGGGAGAAACATTTTCCAGTTATGACTACCCCGCACATCTTCTGGGACTTGCTGTTTCGTACCGGGGACGTTCGGCAGCTGTGGCAAGGCCTTGCACGCCATCGCTTCCTACAAGGCGAGTCCAAGTGGCAGCTCAAGCCACAGCGAGGCATCACTCCAGGGTGAGTTCTATGCATTCAACGCACCCTTGGAGAGGGATAACACTGACGTGCCTTCACTGGGCCATCATAGCCCCTGACGGTACTGTAATCTCAGTCACCGAGGCCAACCTCAGATGATCCCTCATGAGGGTGAGACCTCAGAACGTGTCTGGACCAGATGACCATACTTGGCCGAGTTGACAAAGCCTGCGCGGACCGACTGGCTGGAGTTTTTGCGGACATCTTCAACCTCTCATTACTGAGGCCAGAGGATCCCCCCTGCTTTAAAAAGGAGGAGTGAATGGGGGTGACACGGTGACACAGAGGTACAGTTGCTGCCTCACACCGCCAGAGACCCGGGTTCGATCCTGACTGCGGGTGCTGTCTGTACGGAGTTTGCACGTTCTTCTTGTGACGGCGTGGGTTTTCTCTGGATGCTCCAGTTTCCTCCCACACACCAAAGGCGTTCAAGTTTGCAGGTTAATTGGCTTTGGTTAAGATTGTAAAATTTAGCATTCATAGCAAAGGATTTGAGTATAGGAGCAGGGAGGTTCTACTGCAGTTGTACATGGTCTTGGTGAGACCACATCTGGAGTATTGCGTACAGTTTTGGTCTCCTAATCTGAGGAAGGACATTCTTGCCATAGAGGGAGTACTGAGAAGGTTTACCAGACTGATTGCTGGGATGTCAGGACTTTCATATGAAGAAAGACTGGATAGACTCGGTTTGTACTCGCTAGAATTTAGAAGATTGAGGGTGGAATCTTATAGAAACTTACAAAATTCTTAAGGGGTTGGACAGGCTAGATGCAGGAAGATTGTTCCCGATGTTGGGGAAGTCCAGAACAAGGGGTCACAGTTTAAGGATAAGGGGGAAATCTTTTAGGACCGAGATGAGAAAAGAAAATTCACACAGAAAGTGGTGAATCTGTGGAATTCTCTGCCACAGAAGGTAGTTGAGGCCAGTTCATTGGCTATATTTAAGAGGGAGTTAGATGTGGCCCTTGTGGCTAAAGGGATCAGGGAGTATGGAGAGAAAGCAGGTACAGGATACTGAGTTGGATGATCAGCCATGATCATATTGAATGGCGGTGCAGGCTCGAAGGGCCGAATGGCCTATTCCTGCACCTATTTTCTATGTTTCTATGTCCCTCATATGTAGGATAGCGCAAGTGTACAGGGTGATTGCTCGTCAGTACATACTCGATGGGCCGAAAGGTCTGTTTCTCTAAACTAAAACTAAAAATGTAATGTAACAGATGCCTATTTCCTTTACTCCATAGATGCTGCCTAACCCGCTGAGTTTCTCCAGCATTTTTGTCTACCTTAGCTTCTTTTTAGTTTAGTTTAGTTTAGAAATACAGCGCGGAAACAGACCCTTCGGCCCATCTAGTCCACACCGATCAGCGATCCCCGCACACACTAGTGACTATTTACATTTTTTTATATAAAGCCAATTAACCTACAAACCTGTACTTGTTTGGAAACCGAAGATCTCGGAGAAAAGCCACGCGGTCACGGGGAGAACGTATAAACTCCGTACAGTCAGCACCCGTAGTCAGGATCGAACCTGGGTCTCTGGCGCTGTAAGTGCTGTAAGGCAGCAACTCTGCCGCTGTGCCACCTCGCGCCACTCTAAAGCGTGATTTATGTAAGTTGGTGTGTGTCTTTTACAACCGAATCACCACGTGCTATGACTGCGATAGATTTTCAACCACATGGAGCTGTTTAGCTTGTAAACAGCTTTCTTTAATGAAGAATGCTCTGTTAACTCGGCCTAAGCTGCGTGATAGAACTGGCAGCCATGACACAGAAACCCACAGAAAGTACAGATAAGATTGCTAAGGGTTTGGACACGCTCGAGGCAGGAAACATGTTCCCGATGTTGGGGGAGTCCAGAACCAGGGGCCACAGCTTAAGAATAAAGAGTAAGGCATTTAGAACGGAGACGAGGAAACACAGAGAGTGCAATTCTCTGCCTCAGAGGGCGGTGGAGGCAGGTTCTCTGGATGCTTTCAAGAGAGAGCTAGATAGGGCTCTTAAAAATAGCGGAGTCAGGGGATATGGGGAGAAGGCAGGAACGGGGTACTGATTGGGGATGATCAGCCATGATCACATGATCGAGCTGGCTCGAAGGGCCGAATGGCCCACTCCTGCACCTATTGTCTATTGTCTATAGCCTTACTGGTCTCTGCTGTGTCTCAATGGCAGGTCCGATTACCACATTCACCACCGGTCTATTCACCACCTGGAGTCAGACTTTGCGAATGACTGTCTCTAATAAGCTGTTTTGGTTGAATCCTGCTGCAAACTTGCTGCGTCATGTACTTTAAAAAACACATTTAAATATAGTGCAGATAACTTCAACAGAGCCAGCTGGCCCAGATGTTCACAGTGAAAGAACCTATGCAGGAGTTGATTCGGTGTGTTGGCTCTTCTAGTCCCGAAGAGTACAAAATAAAAAAATTAAAAACAGAAAATGCTGGAGAACCTCAGCTAGTCAGGCAGCATCTGTGGAGAGAGAAACTGAACCACCCCATCACCAACTGGAGAGAGGTCCTGACGTCCCATCCGCCTCATTGGAGATCTTCGAACTATCTTTAATCGGACTTTACCTTGCGCTGAACGTTATTCCTTTTAGACAATAGACAATAGGTGCAGGAGTCGGCCATTTGGCCATTCGAGCCAGCACCGCCATTCAATGTGATCATGACTGATCATCCCCAATCAGTACCCGTTCCTGCCTTCTCCCAATATCCCCTGACTCTGCTATCTTAAAGAGCCCTATCCAGCTCTCTCTTGAAAGTATCCAGAGAAACGGCCTCCACCGCCCTCTGAGGCAGAGAATTCCACAGACTCACAACTTCCTCGTCTCCGTTCTGAATGGCTTACCCCTTATTCTTAAACTGTGGCCCCTGGTTCTGGACTCCCCCAACATCGAGAACATGTTTCCTGCCTCTATTGTGTCCAAACCCTTAACAATCTTATTTGTTTCAATAAGATACCCTCTCATCCTTCTAAACTCCAGAGTGTACAAGCCCAGCCGCTCCATTCTCTCAGCATATGACAGTCCCGCCATCCCGGGAATTAACTTTGTGAACCTACTCTGCACTCCCTTTCCTTTATCATGTATGTGTACACTGCAGGTGGCTCGATTGTAAGCATGTGCAGTCTTTTCACTGATTGTTTAACATGCAGCAAAAACCTTTTCACTGTCCTCCCCTCATCTCCCTGCGCTCCAGGGAATAGAGTTCCAGCTTACTCAACCTCTACCTCCAGCTCAGACCCTCAACATCCTGGCAACATCCGTGCAAATTCTCTGCGGTCATTGACTTAGGAGATTGTCTCATTCCTGCCATCTGACAGAGTTGTCATTTATTGCAAATATCAATACTGGCCGGTAATGTATTAATTGTTATCAATATACTTGGTGATACTTGGAGCTCATACACGACTATCAGCTCAGAGCGGTTTAGAATCATGCTCTCAACAAGCTTGTAGTATTATCGACAGTTAATCAACAACAAGCTTGTAGTATTATCCACACTGCCTCACCTGTACCTGGCCACCAACTGGAAGACTAGTTCCTCCCTAATCTGTAATTGCACCTTTAAAAGATTCCTTCTGTGATTGCCTTTGTGTAGAAGAGGGTGTGGTGGTCGGACTTTGATTTAATTGCAACACACTTCACATCACCCGATCTGTAAGCGCTAACCTCGACAATTCCTCATCAATTGTCCTCACTGGTTCTGTACGTGATTCCTGTCCGAGACATTTCTTTACAAACTGAGTGATCTTTCTGCACTTGTGTATTTTACCTAGAGCAGGTCACGAACCTTGGTTGGCATGGGCAAGTTGGCACCGAGGGCTTGTTTCCATGCTGTACGACACTATGACTCTATGAAATGCTTCTCTTGCGTATTTCTACGAGCGTATCTTGTTTCTTGTATCTGAAACCTCTCTTGTTCCTTGTGCCCCACGGGTTCCCTCTGCACGCACACTCTGCCCAGTTGGGCCTTCTTCCCTTCCACCGCATGACCGCTGGCTCTAAGATCACAAGGAACTGCAGAAGCTGGAACCGTGCAAAGAACACAAAGCGCTTGAGTATCTCAGCGGGTCTGTCAGCACCTGTGTCTGGAGGACACAGATAGATGATGTTTCGGGTCGGGACCCTTCTTTATAATCAAGAAGTTCTCCAGCACTTTGTGGTCTTCTCTAAGATCAAGTTGGTTTCTTAGAGCAATGCCTCGGGGTGTTTGAGCCTGTACTTACAAACACACACATATATGGAACGAGCTGCCAGAGGAGGTAGTTGAGGCAGGGACTATAGCATTACAGAACGCCATCATTCTTCCCTGTGGCTATCAAACTGTACGACTTCACCCCCTTCTGTCATGGTGTAGACTGACTACCCCCCTCCCCACACCCCCTCCCCATTCTTTGCACGTCCCCCAATCCTTTCCACTTGTCACTTTAATTTCATGTTTCATGTATTTTGTGTTTTATGACTGTTGGCAGATCAATTTCCCTCCTGGGATGAATAAGGGTCTATCGTGTCGTAATGTACCGAAATGTATCGTAAAACATTTAAAAGACAATTGGGCAGGTCCATGGATAGGAAAGCTTCAGAGAGAGATATGGGAAGGTAGGACAAGTGCAGATGGGGCATCTTGGTCTATGACATGCTTCTCTGAGTATTTCGATGAACATAATTACATGAAACGAAGACCCTTTGGTCAGTTTTTCCAAAGTCGGTTTACATTTGCTCCCAAACCCACCAGCATCTTTCCTTCGGTTAAGTTGATGCCTTTGATTGTGAATTCTTTACGTGGATGGAGGTATTGAGAGAATCTGCTCGGCAAGCTCTGTCTTGTATGTATTCCCCTAATTGCTTAGTATGTCTGAATGGAATGCACCTTCCGAATCTTCCACCCCGACACGGTGAGACACCTTGCTGGCTAGACTTGTCCCCTCACCAGCTCCCAGCTTCATCGTCACATTGTAGTTTGGCCAATGCTGTCGGGAGAGAATAGCGAGGGCTGATAACTAGTACATAGGAATGTGGATTGAGCTAATGTGGTGACAGGGAACCTCAGACAAAGCTGAAAAGTTGAGGCATGGAATGCAGCGGTAACAACACCCAAGTTACAGGAACTTCATTGATCATGTTACAGCGCGCACCCATCGTTGTAACAGAAAATTGGATCTACTGGAAACTTGAAGGCTTGTCTGTCCTCCACAGCCTCCAACCTTATCATTCCCCAGCCTCACACCGCCCGGTTTTACCTTCTCCCCAAATTCCACAAATAGAACTGCCCTGGAAGAAGGGTTTCGGCCCGAAACGTTACCTATTTCCTTCGCTCCATAGATGCTGCTGCACCCGCTGAGTTTCTCCAGCATTTTTGTGTACCTGCCCTGGAAGACCCATTGCTTCTGTCCCACTGAAATAATTTCAATAGACAATAGGTGCAGGAGTAGGCCATTCGGCCCTTCGAGCCAGCACCGCCATTCAATGTGATCATGGCTGATCATCCCTAATCATTACCCCGTTCCTGCCTTCTCCCCATATCCCCTGACTCCGCTATTTTTAAGAGCCCTATCTAGCTCTCTCTTGAAAGCATCCAGAGAACCTGCCTCCACCGCCCTCTGAGGCAGAGAATTCCACAGACTCACCACTCTCTGTGAGAAAAAGTGTTTCCTCATCTCCGTTCTAAATGGCTTACTCCTTATTCTTAAACTGTGGCCCCTGGTTCTGGACTCCCCCAACATCGGGAACATGTTTCCTGCCTCTAGCACGTCCAAGCCCTTAACAATCTTATATGTTTCAATGAGATTCCCTCTCGTCCTTCTAAACTCCAGAGTGTACAAGCCCAGCTGCTCAATTCTCTCAGCATATGACAGTCCCGCCATCCCGGGAATTAACCTTGTAAACCTACGCTGCACTCCCTCAATAGCAAGAACGTCCTTCCTCAAATTAGGGGACCAAAACTGCACACAATACTCCAGGTGTGGTCTCACTAGAGCTCTTTTCATGCACCTCAATTCCTTCCTACCCCCCCCCCCCCCCCCCCGGTCCAATCCCTCCAAACCTATGCCCAAGACACGTCACATGCCCTTCGTCTCTTCGATGAATTCCGTTTCCAGGTCCCCCGTTCCTTCATCTGTCTGAAGAGGCTCTCAATCTGAAGAAGGGTCTCGACCCGAAATGTCACCTATTCCTTTAATCCAGAGATGCTGCCTGAGCCGCTGAGTTACTCCAACATTTTCTGTCTATCTATTGTCACCTAAGTTAGACTTGTGGATAATCATTTTATTCTGTAAGTAAGACCTAGTTTGTTACCTAATTAAATCATTCTGCACCCTCCATTCTGTGTAATCTTGTCACTTGACAATATAAAAGCTGTGCTAAAGCTGCGCTCAGGAGATCAGCAATTGACAGGTCTCCTGGTACACACCAGTTTTAATAAGCCTACATTGGTCCCACCTGCCCGCATTTGGCCCATTTCCCATTCAATTTTTCCCCTCTCACCTTAAACCTGGGCCCTCTGGTTCTCATTCGGGTGGGGCCACCAGCAGTGGCTGCCTCGCCAACAGTCTGTCTGTCCTTTCTTCTTTTTTGTTATTTTTAGTATGTGTTAAAAAGTATGTTTGGAGTGTTTGTTGGTTTTTTTTTTTTTGGTGGGGGTGGTTGGAAGAAACTTTTTTTTCATACTCTTACCTCAGCGGAGATGCAGTTATTTTCTGTATCGTATCTCCGTCCGCACTGCGGCCAAACATCATGGAGTTGGCAGCCTTTCCTGGAGACCAAACCGCGGGACTTTAACATCGCGGAGCTTGCGGTCCCTTTGCCGGGGATCGAAGCTCCAACCGCGGGGCCTGTGGACTTTAACATCCTGTAGCCCGCGGTCCCTGGTAAGAAGAGGCCGACTCGGGAGCTCCATGCCCGGGAGAGAGTTTCAACCGCACAGACGCGGGACTTTCGATCACCCCGACGGGGGCTTCGATCGTCGGCTGCGGGGGCTTTGATCACCCCAACTGCGGATGGCTTGACTGCCCCGACCGCGGGAGAACAAAGAGGTTGAACTTTATTGCCTTCCATCACAGTGAGGAATGTGGAATCCACTGTGGTGGATGTTTATGTTAACTTGTGTGTCTGGTTGCTTTTCACTTACTATGGCTCTATGGTAACTCAACTTGCACTGTACCTTAACTGGTACATGAGACAATAAACTGACCTTGAAACCTTGAAACCTTATTCCTTTGCTCTGCGTAAAAGACTGTGCATTCTCTCTATCTAGGTCCTCCAGAGGTACTCCCTGACCCGCTAGGTTACTCCAGCACTTTGTGTTCATGTACATAATTAAGCTGTAGTGTAACATTTACACAACATGGCCCCAACATTTTCACCAAAGTGAAGTCGGGTTTACGTTAAACAATCACCATCCACTTACCTCCACCATATTTCGACTCGTATTTCATCAATTATGTGACTGTTCTTTGTTACAAGCAGACATCAATTTAATTTTAGTTTAGTTTGGAGATACAGAGTGGAAACAGGCTTGTCGGCCCACCGAGTCCACGTCGACCAATGATTACCAGTGCACTAGTTCTTTACTGCACCTAGGGACAATTTTACAGAAGCCAATTAACCTACAAATCTGCATGTTTTTGGAATAGACAATAGACAATAGGCAATAGGTGCAGGAGTAGGCCATTTGGCCCTTCGAGCCAGCACCGCCATTCAATGTGATCATGGCTGATCATCCCCAATCAGTACCCTGTTCCTGCCTTCTCCCCATATCCCCTGACTGTCATGGGTGTCATGGTACACCAGCCATTAAAAGTAGGCATGCAGGTGCAGCAGGCAGTGAAGAAGGCGAATGGTATGTTAGCATTCATAGCAAAAGGATTCGAGTATAGGAGCAGGGAGGTTCTACTGCAGTTGTACAGGGTCTTGGTGAGACCACACCTGGAGTATTGCGTACAGTTTTGGTCTCCTAATCTGAGGAAAGACATTCTTGCCATAGAGGGAGTACAGAGAAGGTTCACCAGACTGATTCCTGGGATGTCAGGACTTTCTTATGAAGAAAGACTGGGTAGACTCGGTTTGTACTCGCTAGAATTTAGAAGATTGAGGGGGGATCTTATAGAAACTTACACAATTCTCAAGGGGTTGGACAGGCTAGATGCAGGAAGATTGTTCCTGATGTTGGGGAAGTCCAGAACAAGGGGTCATTGTATAAGGATAAGGGGGAAATCTTTTAGGACCGAGATGAGGAAAACATTTTTCACACAGAGAGTGGTGAATCTGTGGAATTCTCTGCCACAGAAGGTAGTTGAGGCCAGTTCATTGGCTATATTTAAGAGGGAGTTAGATGTGGCCCTTGTGGCTAAAGGGATCAGGGGGTATGGAGAGAAGGCAGGTACGGGATACTGAGTCGGATGAATTGCCATGATCATATTGAATGGCGGTGCAGGCTCGAAGGGCCGAATGTCCTATTCCTGCACCTATTTTCTATGTTTCTATGACTCCGCTATTTTTAAGAGCCCTATCTAGCTCTCTCTTGAAAGCATCCAGAGAACCCGCCTCCACCGCCCTCTGAAACTGAGGAAAACCCGGAGAAAACCCACGCGGCCACGGGGAGGACGTACAAACTCTGTACTGACAGCACCCGTAGTCAGGATGGAACCCGGGTTTCTGGCGCTGTGAGGCAGCAACTCTACCGCTGTGCCACCGTGCCTCTGTGGGTGATCAAGGCTGAGTGCAAGATGGGATCCTGAAGCTTGGAGAGCCTCAGATATCAGCAGGTTACAATGGAGAGCGAGGAGGGACCAACTTTGCTAATAATGCACCGCTAAATGCACACAAAGTCCCCACAAAGGATAGAGTCTACAGCTAACAAAGGTGTGGCTGAGATTTAATGGTAGATAAACTAAGGTGTGTGTCAGCATGAATCACACATAATTGCTGCTTGGGCGGAAAGAGTATGGATATACCATCTGCCTGAGGCTGAAATACATTGCGGTGTCAAAGATAGATTGTAACGTCTGATACGATATGGTATGGAACTTTATTTGTTATATGTACCGAGGTACAATGAAGGTAGACAAACATGCTGGTGAAACTCAGTGGGTTCAGCGAGGCAGCATCTATGGAGAGAAGGAATGGGCGACGTTTCGGGTCGAGACCCTTCCTCAGACTGAAGTACAATGACATTCCTTTTTGTATACAGTTCAGCACTTTATCACCGAAGATAAACATAACAAGTTGGAGTAACTCAGCAGGTTAGGCTTGTACAGCAGGTACAGCAGGCAGTGAAGAAAGCGAATGCCATGTTGGTCTTTATAACAAGAGGAATCGAATATAGGAGCAAAGAGGTCCTTCTGCAGTTGTACAGAGCCCTAGTGAGACCACACCTGGGGTATTGTGTGCAGTTTTGGTCCCCTTATTTGAGGAAGGACATTCTTGCTATTGAGGGAGTGCAGCGTAGGTTTACAAGGTTAAGTCCCGGGATGGCGGGACTGTCATATGCTGAGAGAATGGAGCAGCTGGGCTTGTACACTCTGGAGTTTAGAAGGATGAGAGGAGATCTCATTGAAACATATAAGATTGTTAAGGGCTTGGACACTCTAGAGGCAGGAACCATGTTCCTGATGTTGGGGGAGTCCAGAACCAGGGGCCACAGTTTAAGAATAAGGGGTAAGCCATTTAACCATATAACAATTGCAGCACGGAAACAGGCCATCTCGGCCCTTCTAGTCCGTGCCGAACACTTACTCTTACCTAATCCCATCCACCTGCACTCAGACCATAACCCTCCATTCCTTTCCCGTCCATATACCTATCCAATTTATTTTTAAATGATAAAATCGAACCTGCCTTCACCACTTCCACTGGAAGCTCATTGCACACAGCTACCGCTCTCTTAGTAAAGAAGTTCCCCCTCATGTTACCCCTAAACTTTAGAATGGAGACGAGGAAACACTTTTTCTCACAGAGAGTGGTGAGTCTGTGGAATTCTCTGCCTCAAAGGGCGGTGGAGGCAGGTTCTCTGGATACTTTCAAGAGAGAGCTAGATAGGGCTCTTAAAAATAGCAGAGTCAGGGGATATGGGGAGAAGGCAGGATTGTGGATGATCGGCCATGATCACATTGAATGGTGGTGCTGGCTTGAAGAGCCGAATGGCCTACTCCTGCACCTATTGTCTATTGTCTATTGTCTAAATAGGCAGGATCTCTGGAGAAAAAGGATGGGTGACATTTCAGTCTGAAGAAGGGTCCTGAACTGAAACATAGCTCATCCTTTTTCTCTAGAGATGCTGCCTGATCCGATGAGATACTCCAACATTTTGTGTATATACCAGCATTTGCAGTTCTTATCACACTGAGGTGCATTGGGTGGGGAGTGAACAGTGGCAAGGGGAAAGGGTAGGTGTCGGGAATGGTTTTAGTGGTCCCAATACTCATTTGGACACCCAGTATTGGGTAAGTGGTATGAAAGGTTAGACGCAATGAAAGGTTCAAATGAGGAAGTGTAGGTAAGATCCTGAGGAAGGAGCCATGGGCGGAAATCGCTATCAAAACATGGGGGGGGGGACACAATGTCTTGCCGTTGCACGCGCATGTGCACACTCACATGCATGCGGCATTGGAGGCTTCAGCCGTGGGCCCTGTGGATGGTAACATCGGGAGCTGACCTGGTTGGTGACCGACTCCGAACTCCAGCAATAGCAGCTTTGTCCGCCCCGAATCGTGGGGCTTCAATCGGCCCGTTCGCGGGGCCTTTCCTCATCCGGCATGGCTTAAAACTGGCCGGGGGATCCTCCATCGCCCGGCGGGGGCTTCATCATCGGGAGCCTCGATCGCCTCGACGCAGCAATTTGACCGCGGGGCGATGGAAAAATCCCGCGGCCTATTTTAAGCCGCGCCGGGCGATGAAAGGCCCCGCGAACGGGCCGATTCAAGCTCCGCTCTATCATCGCACCTCCCCCAATCATTGCACTCTATCCTCAATCCCACACCCCTACTTCCGCCTCTGACCGACACCTCCCTCCTCCAATCATCGCGCTGAATCATCATGGTCCCCCCCCCACTGCCTGCTGACCGACGTCTCCCTCGTCCAATCGGCGGCCTCGACCATCAGTCCCACCCCCACTGTCTCGCTGAAAGTGGAGATTTTTAATATATTTTTCTTTCACCGAGTTTCAAAATCCGGATTACAAAACATGGGGGGTGGGTGGGGGGGGGGATTGTCTTCCACCTCTCAAAACATGGAGGGAACGTGCCCTCCCCTCCCCAAACCAGGATATCCGCCGATGTCTGACTTCACTGCATAAACACGGTGCCCATAAGCGTAGAGGTCACACGATTTGGTGTGGTGTCCTTCCAGTGAGTTCCTGATGAGACAACAAAATAAACAAATCTGGATAAGCCAGCATTTTTGAGTGGTTTCACTTCACGTTATAAGAGCAGCACAGTGGCACAGCGGTAGAGTTGCTGCCTCACGGCACTAGAGACCCGGGTTCGATCCTGACTACGGGTGCTGTCTCTCCAGAGTTTGTACGTTCTCCCCGTGATTGCGTGGGCTTTCTCCGGGTGCTCCGGTTTCCTCCCGCATTCCCAAAACATGCAGATTTGTAGGCCAATTGGCTTCTATAAACTTTTCCCTAGGGTGTAGGAACGAACTAGTGTACTGGTGATCATCTGTCGGTGCGGACTCACTGAGCCGAAGTGCCTGTTTCTACCATGTATCTCTGAACTAAACTATTGTGTGCAATAGTTCTGGTCACCCCATTACAGGAACGATGGGAGGCTTTGGGGAGGGTGCAGACTAGAATGCTGCCTGGAATAGTGGGTTTCAGCTACAAGGAAACATTGGATAAACTTGGATAGTTTTCTCTGGGACGTTTGGAGGTTGAGGTGAGACTTGATAGAAGTCTATAATATCATGGATGGGAATGGAGAGGAATGGAAAGGGTAGTCCGAACCTTTTACACAGGTTGGAAATGTTGAGGCCTGTTTCTGCAACACGAAAGACAATAGACAATAGGTGCAGGAGTAGGCCATTCGGCCCTTTGAGCCAGCACCGCCATTCAATGCAATCCTGATTGATCATCCACAATCAGTACTCCATTCATGCTTTCTCCCCATATCCCCTGACTCCGCTATCTTTAAGAGCCCTATCCAGCTCTCTCTTGAAAGTATCCAGAGAACCGGCCTCCACCGCCCTCTGAGGCAGAAAATTCCACAGACTCACAACTCTCTGCGTGAAAAAGTTGCGTGTTGTGAGTCATCAAAGCCCAGGAACAGGAGATTACAGAAAGTGGTGGACACTGCCCGGTTCCTCACGGGTACTGACCTCCCCACCATCGAAGGGGCTGCCTCATCAAGACAGCCAGCATCATCAAGGACCCACACCACCCTTGCCACACTCTCATTTCACTCCTGCCTTCGGGAAGAAGGTATAGGAGCCTGAAAACTGTAACGTCCAGGTTCAGGAACAGCAACTTCCCAACAACCATCAGGTTATGGAGTCATGGAGTCATGCTTTGGACTCTCAACATGCCCCTTCTACACTAGTCCCACCTGCAGGCAGGTGGGACTAGTGTAGATGGGGCATGTTGGTCAGTGTGGGCAAGTTGAGCCGAAGGGCCTGTTTCCTGCACTGTATCACTCTATGACTCTATGAAAACTGTAAATGTACGCTGCAGACTGCTTGACTGTAACCATGTAGTCTTTCCGCTGACTGGATGGCAAGTAACAAAAAAGCTTTTCAGTGTACCCTGGTACACGGGACAATAAACTAAACTAAACTGAACTGAATAATTGTGAGGGGAAAAGGCCAGATGAATGGAGATGTGAGAGAGAGAATCAGGACAAGGACGCTGGGATTCTCCCAGAGCCACACACAAAGTTCTTGCAGTGTGAGACTCTGTACCCCGACCTTTCCAACGGCCCGAAGCATGAAAACCCTCCTCTAGAACCATCAGCGTCCTGCATGCATTTCACAACGACACATCCAGCTATCAAATGACTCATCTCTTGTGATCGTTGCTATGGAAATGGAATGGCTTTCAGTTAATTCAAATCTTTGAAAGTGCCAGTTAATTCCATCAATGATTGTTGATTTATTGGAACTCCTTACACTAGACAATAGGTGCAGGAGTAGGCCATTCGGCCCTTCGAGCCAGCACCGCCATTCAATGTGATCATGGCTGATCATCCCCAATCAGTACCCCGTTCCTGCCTTCTCCCCATATCCCCTGACTACGCTATTTTTAAGAGCCCTATCTAGCTCTCTCTTGAAAGCATCCAGAGAGAACCTGCCTCCACCGAAACGTTGCCTATTTCCTTCGCTCCATAGATGCTGCTGCACCCACTGAGTTTCTCCAGCATTTTTGTGTACCTTAGCTCAGTCTGCCTGAACCTACCCGATCTCCCGGTTGCTAAACACTCTAATATTGTTACGGTGTGCAGAATATAGTTCTCAGAGTGGGTACACAAAATTGCTGGGGAAACTCAGCGGGTGCAGCAGCATCTATGGAGCGAAGGAAATAGGCGACGTTTCGGGCCGAAACCCTTCTTCAGTCATCTCCACATACCTTGACTCCATCCTATCCCCCTTGGTCAAATCCCTCCCCACCTATGTTCTAGACACCTCAGACACTCTCCGCCGCCTCCACGCATTCCACTCTCTGGGCCCTCACCCCCTCATCTTCACCATGGATGTCCGGTCACTCTACACCTCCATCCCCCACCAGGATGGCCTCGGAGCCCTCCGGTTCTTCCTCGACCAGAGGAGCAACCTATACACAGCCACTGACACTCTCCTACGCTTAGCGGAGTTGGTCCTCACCCTCAACAACTTTACATTTGACTCCTCCCATTTCCTCCAAAAAACTCCGCAAGTCATAGTTCTCAGAGTTGCAGGGCACCAGTTCCATAGCAACATCCAATATCTACAATGGGGCCTGGCCAAACTGGCCATCCGCGAGTCACAGGGCAGGCGCCAGGCGGTGGAGGGCTCTACCCGAGCCGGCTGCCTGCCCCTTTTCCGGGGTTACGTACGTGCCCGGGTGAGGTCGGAAAGGGAAAACGCCCTGTCCACGGGCACCCTGGGGGAGTTCCGGGACCACTGGGCTCCGCAGGGTGTTGAATGCATCCTTAACAAGAAGTGTAAGATAATTGTACAGTAGTTTATTAAGGATATTTGTTTGTATTGTATTATGGTGGTGGGATCTGGTTTGTTTTATTGTAGTGTAATATCATTATTTTTTTAATTAAATAAAATTTTTGAAACAAATGTCTACAATGGGGTAGAGGTGAATTGGACAGTGCCCTAGCTTATGGAAGGACCATCCAGAAGCTTGATAACAGAGGGGAAGAAACTGTTCCTGGGGGAGATCTTTTCTCTCTCGTTGGCAACCACTCTGTCCCAGCGGTAGAGTTGCGGCCTAACAGTGCCAGAGACCGGGGTTCAATCCTGGCCACGGCTGCTGTCTGCGCGGAGTTTGTACGTTCTCCCTGGGTTTTTTCCGGGTGCTCCGGTTTCCTCCCACATTCCAAAGACGTGCGGACAGCAGCCCGTGGCCAGGATTGAACCCGGGCCTCTGGCGCGGTAAGGGAGCAACTCTACCCGCTGGGCCTCTGTGCTAGCCGTCGAGAGGGAAAAGATGGTGTAAATTGTCGCTGGAGTGTAGGATAGGACTAGTGTACGGGTGATTGTGGTTGGCATGGATACGGTGGGCCGAAGGGCCTGTTTCCATGCTGTATCTCTCGACTAGTCCCACCCCACTACTTACTACCTGCTTACACTTTCCGTGTGAAAACAATTTGGTTTATTTTTACCTGCTATTTTTATTGCACGTTCCCTCAGTACTGGTATCATCACCCTCTTATTTTCCCAAAGCTGATCCTTGCCTCTCTCATTCTGCGCTGAGCTCTGACATGAGTCAACTAACCTGCTGAAACCCATATCCATCGAAACCTTCCTCTCCATCAGGGGCGGAAAACTCCATCAGGGCCAGAGGGGACATGTCCCCCCCATGTTTTGAGAGGTGGGGGATATCCCCCCCAAGTTTTTGTGATCCCGATTTTAAAATCTCCACTTTCCGCAAGGCAGTGGGGGTGGGACTGATGATCGAGGGCGCGATGATTGGAGGAGGGAGGAGTGGGGGGGGCTGCGGATAGAGTGCGGAGATCCCGGCCAGGTCTCCGGTGCTGTCCCGAGTGCCCCCCCCCCCCACGGGTGGCCAGAGAGGTTGGGAGTCAGACTCTGCCTGTCCTGCCAGGTTAACCTCCCTGGACTTGCAGGAAATATGGCCAGCACGGAGAAGCAGCGCTGGTGTCCCGTCAGTCCAGACAGGGCTGTAGTTAACCCGGTGAGACAGGCGGAGGTGAGATCGAGCCTCCGATGCCTCGCGCGCGTGTGTGTGTGTGTGTGTGTGTGTGTGTGTGTGTGTGTGTGTGTGTGTGTGTGTGTGTGCGTGTGCGTGTGCGTGTGCGTGTGTGTGTGTGTGTGTGTGCGCATGCGCACGCGGCCGCCAAAAAAATGGTGTCCCCCGTCCCCTCCATGTTTTCATAGCGAGTTCCGTTCTTGCTCTCCATGTACCTGTCCAAAGGTCTTTCAATTGTTATCATTGTACTTCCTCTGGCAGCTCATTCCACATACCCACTACCCTCTGTGTGAGAAAAGTTGTTCCTCAGGTTCCCATTAAATCTTAAATTCACCTTAAACATTTGTTCTCCAGTTCTCAATTCTCCTTTCCTGGGAAAGAAGAATCTATGCCTTCACCCTGCTTTTCTCGTCTTGTTTGATACACCTTTGTAAGAACATCTCTCAGCCTCCAGGGAATAAAGTTCTAGGATACCCAACCCCCCTCCCCTCCTCCCCACCCCTCTAACCCTGTATCAATATCCCAGCAATATCACCCATAACCCTTCTCTGCCCTCTTTGCAGCTTAATGCCATCTTTCCTACATCAGGGTGACTAAAACTGAACGCAACACTCCAATCTTCTAGTGGAAATGATATGCAGATGTGGATTTACATGAAAGGACACAAAGTGCTGGAGTTAGTCAGCATCTCTGGAGAGCGTGGATAGTTGACATTCTTGGGCCAGGACCCTTCTTCAGTGTCTTCCACAACTTTCCACTATGGCCCTTTTCGAACCTTGTGAGTTTTGCACGCTGAAAACTCTTTTGAGAATACATGTCAAATTTTATTTTCCTCCACAGTTTTCACAACCAGCAAATGGCGGAGCACTAATGTGGGATGGCGTGTCAATGAACAAGCTTTTTGTCTAGTTTTTGGCTCTGCTCTAAGATCTTTGGTTTTTGGCTGCTTCAGTCGGTGATTCATCCACCAAACATCTGACCCAAATGGGTTGGGCAAACATGGGAGTGGAGCAGCGGTAGATTCTCTGAACAAGCAACCAATGTGATTAACCAATGTGATTTTCAGGATGTTGAGTCTGTGGATTCTGATTGGGAAGACTTAAACCAGTGAACAGTGGTGGGTGGGGTGGAGGGGGAGTGGTTATTGATCAGGAATGCTATATAAAAGAGTTGGGGCGTTGGTCTGCTTGCAGTTGCTCCTGATTCTTCTGCAGACTTGGTAAGGCAGGGTTATGACTTAATGCAGGCTTCGAACAAAACCAACAAGTTGAAGCAAAGATAGTCTTGCTTGTATGATTTGCAAATAACTTGAAAATGTATTTATTCAATGTGCAACTTCTTTGCAAGTTTGCTTTCTAAAGTTTCAATTAATCTTTGTGTTTTTTACTGGAAGTTGAACGTTGTGGTTTAATTAACTAAAATGCTTTAACTATTTGCTTTACTGCCTCTTTGTGGTGCAAACTTAAAAAAAAAAAAAGTTAGTGACTAGAACTCTTTCCAAAAAAACAAAATGATGGCAGAAGTTCAGGTTCATCCATTTTCTAGTGGAAGAGAATTAAAATGGAGCCAATTGGAGCCAATTGTATTGGAGCCAATTGGGCTGGGATAAACTGTTTAAGATCTGGCTTGATTTGGCATCAATGGAACAATGTAGAATGACTTATTGATCTGAGTGTGGAAAAGCACTAATGATTTATCAATGGGGTACTGTGATATTAGTAATGCAAGGAACTGCAGATGCTGGTTTACAAAAAAAAAAGATAGAAGTGCTGGTGTAATTCAGGATGTCAGGCAGCATCTCTGGAGAACATGTATATGTGATGTTTTGGGTGGGTGGCCACAAAATAATGGAGTCATTTTGGGCGGGGCAACATCTCTGGAGAAAAGGAATAGGTGATGTTTTGGGTTGAGACGCTTCATGAGGCTGCTATCGGATGTCATCAGACAGTCCAGAAATTCTGCCTGAACTGTTGCGTTACTCCAGCATTTTGTGTCATTCTTTGGAGTAAACCAGCATCGGCTGTTCCTTCTTGCATGTTTTGGGTGGGGACCTTCAGAAGGGTCTCAACCTACAATGCCGCATGTCCGCAGATAGATGCAAGATGCTGTAGTATCTCAGTGGGTCAGGCAGCATCTTTGGAGGAATGGAGTAGGTGAGGTTTTGGGTCTGAACCCTCCATCAGACCATCCATGTTCACCAGAGGTGGCTGTCTGACCTGGTGAGTTACTCCAGCATGTTGTGACCTATGTATTAGCATGTGTCTGCAGTTACCTGCTTCTACTTCATGCTGTATTCCACTAGATTGTGTTGTGGCCACGTTTGGGGAGGGACGTGTGATTATTCCATGTCCACCTGGTTGGGCTGTTGAGTGAGGAAAGTGAACTGTGGGGAGTAAACCTTGCAAAATGATAGGGCTAGGTCGAATGGACAAATTAGCGTGGAGGTTATTTGTAGGAAGAATATTAAAAATTCTGTTTTGAAATGAAAGACTGCTAAGACTTGGGTATTGTGCACAAAATGGTTAAAGTGCAAATAAAGGGAACATTTGAAGAATGTTTAACTCGAATATGTCTGGCTGCATTGGTATTGTTATTATGTGTGAAATGTTTTAAGTTTCATGTGCGATGCTCCGGTATTCCCTAGGAAACATCTTTTCATTTTGCACTGTACAACTGTTGCTTGCAAGATGACAATAAAGGTTGATTGATTGGTTGCAAAGTACCTCATCAAATGTCCTATATGCTTGGAGTGCTATATAGCGTTAGTCTTTGGGGAAAGAGAGACTGCACCCAGAGAGCTACATGTAACGACTCATAAAGAAAGGTGGCTACAATTTGGACTGAAATAAGTTTAACTGATGTTAGACATAAAATGCTGGAGTAACTCAGTGGGACAGGCAGCATCTCTGGAGAGAAGGAATGGTCGAGCCCCTTCAGACTGATCTGAAACATCTCTGGAGCGATGGAATGAGTGAAGCTGCCTGTCCCACACCTAGTTTAAACCTTTGATTTAAACCAGCATCTGCAGTTCTTTCCTACATAAGTTTGACTGATTCCTGGCATAGGCAAAGCCGTTATGTACCCTGGTTTGTATGAACTCACTTGTTTTGTTTAGAAAATTGAGTTGGAGGCCATTTAGCCCAATTGGGTGAATGTTCCAAAGCCTGAATTACTATCTGTTACTAGATCTTTACCCCGAGTGCTGTAACTGCTCGACCATTGAGTTTGATCAAGATGAGGACTCCCTCTGATGGTCACCGAGCGAAAGAGGACATAGTGCTTGGTTGGGAACGGGAGACCTGGGCCAACTTGGTGATTTGATTTGATCTTGAATGCCTTTCGCTGATGGCGCAGTTGCAGTGTGTTTGGTCACTTTACAAAGAAATGTGGTGAGAAATGATCGTTTTATCACCCATTAGCTGGGATTGTATTAAGACTGAAATGTCGCTCCTTATAATGGAGCAACACTGATCGCGTTACTGACTCCACTGCTCCCTCCATGTTGCCTTGATTGCAGATCAACCTCTAATCTCACCATGGCTTCAAGATTGGAAACATGTATGGCTACCATAATCGGTATTTTCAATGAATACTCTGGGAAAGAAGGTGATCCATTAAAGCTAAACCAGAAGGAATTGGAGTCTCTATTGGAAAAGGAGCTCCCAGGTTACTATAAGGTATGTTCTGGAGATAATGGGATAATGCAGTAAGATGTCAAGCATGTCCAATGTGGGAGTTGTTTTAATGAAAGATACACAAAGTTGGAGTAACTCAGCGGGTCGGGCAGTGTCTCTGGAGAAAAGGAATAGATGACGTTTCGGGTTGAGACTCCTCAACCAGCTGAAACCAGCATCTACAGTTTCATCCTAAACACAGTGGTTAATCAAACTCTGGCATGCTTGGGGCTTTAGTAGAAACAAAAAGATAAACTCATCTGATTCTGTTTTTTAGCTACCAATCTTCCAGGTTGGTGAGTACAGATGAAACAAATCAGTTGAGTGCTATTATCTTGCCTATCCATACCCCTCCACTATGTCCCAAGCCCCCTGCCCCACCTCTTCTGAGGAATGGCTTGAGTGGAATTGGCTTTTAGACTGAAAGATACAGCATGGAAGCGGGCCATTCAGCCCACCGAGTCCATGCTGACCCATTCACAGTTGTTTCACGTTGTCCCACTTTCTCGTCCACGCCCTGCACGCTGGGGAATTATCCCACAGCTTGCCCCGGCTACTCAGCCTTAGCCTCAGTAGAGGCGCTGGTTGTCTAGACCTTCTTCCCGGCAGTCTTTTCTTTACCAGATGGTGGCTCTGGTGATCTTGTTTGTCTCAGTAGGCTCGGTCTTCCTCAAACCTGAAACTGGGGGAACAGGGTGTGCTCCCTGGGAGAAGGCTGACAAGGTTAAGTTGGCCAAACTGATAGCAGTTAATTGGCCCCAGCTGTTACCAAAGGTGCTGGGCACTTCAGCAAATGTGGGGGGGCAAGATTGCAAAAGTTTTGAAGTGATTTTATTTTAAAATAATACCTTATTCCTATAGTCCCAAGGTGGTAAAGATAAAATTGCAAAGCTGATGAAAACTCTGGATTTCGATCAAGATGGTGAAGTGAGCTTCAAGGAGTTTGCGATGTTGGTTGTCTGTCTTACCATGGCCTGCCATGAATTTTTTGGTGCACAGAAGAAATCGTAAGAAAGGTGGAAATTCGCCAGCCTGCAGTCCTGCTTCCAAGGAAGAGTTTAACTTCTTAATTTTGTACTTTGCTGCACTTAAATAAAATATCCTGCGAAACATGTTCTGCTTTTTTTCCTTCTTTTTTTAAAATTTGCCTTGACTTGGTTTAGAGTTAGTGTGGTAGCAGGCCCTTCAGCCCATCTAGTCAGTGCAACAAAAATCAG
This sequence comes from Amblyraja radiata, assembly GCF_010909765.2. Classification (NCBI taxonomy): domain Eukaryota; kingdom Metazoa; phylum Chordata; class Chondrichthyes; order Rajiformes; family Rajidae; genus Amblyraja; species Amblyraja radiata. The sequence continues at coordinate 27,590,339 of NC_045984.1, read as the reverse complement.
CGGTACACTAATTTTAGACTGTAGAGGTACCGTGCGGAAACAGGCCCTTGAGCCCACGGAGTGTGTACCGACCCGCGATCACCCCGGCTGCCCCCCAGCACTGTCCTACACTGGGACACCGACAATTTACAATATTACCAAAGCCGAATAACCTACAGACCTGCACTCTCTGGAGTGCAGGAGGAAACCGGTGCACCAGGAGAAAGCCCACGGGGAGAACGTACAGACAGCATCCACAGTCGGGATCGAACCTGGGTCTCTGGTGCAAGTCTTCGGTTTGTACTCGCTAGAATTCAGAAGATTGAGGGGGGATCGTATAGAAACTTACAAAATTCTTAAGGGGTTGGACAGGCTAGATGCAGGAAGAATATTCCCGATGTTGGGGAAGTCCAGAACTAGGGGGTCACAGTTTAAGGATAAGAGGGAAGTCTTTTAGGACCGAGATGAGAAAATCATTTTTTACACAAGAGTGTGGTGAATATGTGGAATTCTCTGCCACAGAAGGTAGTTGACTGTACTGTCATTGAATAACATGAAGTAAAACCACTCAAATGCTGGCTTAGCCAGATTTGTTTGTTGCATTGTCTCATTGGGTACACACTAGAGGTTTGTATATACACCACACCAAATCATGTGATCTGTAAGCTTATGGGCACAGTGTTTTTATCCAATGAAGTCGCTCGTGATCTAACCTGCACTTCCTCATTTGAACTCTTCATTGCCTCCGAATTTTCATGCCATTTACCCAATACTGGGTGTCCAAATGAATATTGGGATCACTAAACCATTCCTGACACCTCCCCTTCTCCCTTGCCATCGCCCCTCCCACCCAATGCACCCCAGTGCGGTAAGAACTGCAAATGCAGGTGTTTATACACAAAATGCTGGAGTACCTCAGTGAGTCGAGCAGCGCCTGTAGAGGAAAAAGGATGGGTCATGTTTCAGATCGGGACCCTTGTTCAGACTGAAATACCACCCATCCTTCTCCAGAGATGCTGCCTGACCCGCTGAGTTACTCCAACTTTTTGTGTCTCTCTTCGGTTTAAACCAGCATCTGCAGTTCCTTCCCACACATATTCAAGTGGATCGTGGAATTACAAACCGACTAGTTGGCAATTCAATCACTGACTACAGAATACTGATTATAGGACGGTCAAAGGTTTCATGATGCAGAAGCCTGCGACTGGTGATGTGCCTTGGTGATCGGCACTGGGCCCTTTGCTATTTGAGGTGAGTATATGAACAATTTGGACGAGAATGAAGAAGGCATGATTAGTGTTTGCAGATGACACTAAAGTGGATGGTGTCATAGATAGCAAAGATGGTTATCAAAAAACTACAGCCAGGATCTTGATCAGTTGACCCAGTGGGCTGAGAAATGGGTAATGCCCCAACACATCCCCCATTCCTGCTCTCCAGAGATGCTGCCTGTCCCACTGAGTTACTCCAGCATTTTGTGTCTACCAGACTATATAATCTATCTTTGATGCCTCGGTGTGGGTGTTGTCGTTCAGCCTGGGGCAGATCTCATTTCCATACTCTTTCCACCCTATGCAGCAATGTGTGACTCATGCTCGAACGCACCTTAGATAAATACCAGTAAATCTCAGCCACATCTTTCTTAGCTGTAGACTCTATGCTTTGTTTGGACGTTGTTTCCTCATCACAAATTGTTAGCGCATCTACAATACAATACAATACCGTTTATTTGTCATTTGAACCTCGCATGAAGTTCAAACGAAATTTGGTTTCTGCATTCATACAGGAAAAGAACCAATACACACACCAACATAATTTACACAAACATCCATCACAGTGAATCTCCTCCTCACTGTGATGGAAGGCAAAGTCTTGTCTCTCCCCTGCTTTCCATTCCTCTCTCGAAGTCAAAGTCAAAGCCCCCGGCGGGCGCATTTAAAGGTGCATTATTAGCAAAATTGACCCCCTCATCGCTCTCCATTCTATTTGTTGATGTCCGAGGCTCTCCAACCTTCAGGAGCCCGCCTTGCACCGAGCTTTGATCACTGGCAGTAGAGTTGCTGCCACACAGCGCTGGAGACCCGGGTTCGATCCTGACTAAGGGGGCTGTCTGTACAGAATCTGCGCGTTCTCCTGCGTGGGTCTGCGTGGGTCTTCTCCAGGCGTTCAGGTTTCCTCCCACATTCCAAAGGCCTGCAGGCTTGTAGGTTAATTGGCTTCTGTAAATTGTCCCTATTGTGTAGGATAGAACTAGCGTACTGGGATCATCGGTCGGCATGGACTCGGTGGGCCGAAGGGACTGCTTCCACGCTGTATCACTAAACTAACCTAAACCTCTCAGAACACTGACCCTCTCCTGCTCTCAGGCCAGCTGCAACCAAAGTTCTCATCCTTGCCATCAAATCTGCTGTCTTTCCCACTCTCTGCCACTGTAATCACCTCCAGCCCCTCTCGTGCACTAATCCCTTGACCAGCATGCACTCCCTGCCACAAAAGGTTGCAAAGTGCTGGAGTAACTCAGCAGGTCAGGCAGCATCTCCGGAGAACAAGGATAGTTGACGTTTTGGGTCGAGACCCTTCTTCAGACTCTTACTCCCTGCCACTGATGCTTGAGCCTTTTGTGCCTTGTACTGCCTCTTTCCTACACCACTCTGTACCCCTCATCTCTATCTCTCTCCCTCTCTCTTTCTCTGTCTCCCTCTCTGTCTCTCCCTCTCTCTATCTATGTCTCTCTCTCTCTCCACCTCTATGTCTCAGTGTCTCTGTCTCACTTGGGGATTTTTTTCTGCGACTGTCGGCATCATTGACTGACGTATCAGGTCACCGAAAAAGTCGCGGATGACGCTGTATTGATGCGTGGTGTCTCCTCGAGTGCCGCACCATTTCTTTGGTCGCCGCTTTAGCAAAATAATCGCCAAGTGGGACAGGCCCTTGAGTCAATGCTGAGGTGTCAACTATATTAATGATCTCATGGTACACAAAAATGCTGGAGAAACTCAGCAGGTGCAGCAGCATCTATGGAGCGAAGGAAATAGGCGACGTTCAATGTTCAAGGATTATTGTCAAGTCTGGCCCCCTGAGAATGAAGTGTGGACTCGACTGGGGTGGGTGGGGGGCTGCAACAATGTTTGACGCTGGGCAAACGTGGCGACCCGTGTGCTGCCAAGGTGAGGTCTGCTGCATTATTTCACCGGGTTGTATCGGTACATGTGGCAATAAAGCATTATGGAATCACATTGAGTATAGGGTACAGTGCTCCTTTTTTTACATACAGTTCAGTGATACATTGGGCACATCCATGCCAAGCATAAGAGTGGGGGACAATAGACCACCCTGTCTGTACAGTGAGTAGTCACCATGTACCCTGTTAGTCTGAAATGTTGATAAAATGTTCGAGTCTTAACTCGGCCCATTGTCCTTGCTGGCCCACTGCAGACAATAGACAACAGGTGCAGGAGTAGAGGCCATTTGGCCCTTCGAGCCAGCACCGCCATTCAATGTGATCATGGCTGATCATCCACAATCAGTACCCTGTTCCTGCCTTCTCCCCATATCCCCTGACTCTGGGCAGTGTGTCGGCTCTGACCTCCCTTCCATCGAGGGGATCTATCGCAGTCGCTGCCTCGAAAAGGCTGGCAACATCATCAAGGACCCACACCATCCGGGCCACACACTCATCTCCCCGCTACCTTCAGGTAGAAGGTACAGGAGCCTGAAGACTGCAACAACCAGGTTCAGGAACAGCTACTTCCCCACAGCCATCCGGCTATTAAACGCGGCTCGGATAAAACGCTGAACATTAATAGCCCATTATCTGTTTATTTGCATTTTATCAGTTTATTTATTCATGTGTGTATATATTTATATAATGGTATATGGACACACTGATCTGTTCTGTAGTAAATGCCTACTATGTTCTGTTGTGCTGAAGCAAAGCAAGAATTTCATTGTCCTATCAGGGACACATGACAATAAACTCTCTTGAATCTTGAATCTTGACTCTGCTATCTTTAAGAGCCCTATCTAGCTCTCTCTTGAAAGTATCCAGAGAATAATAATAATAATAATAAATTTTATTTAATGGGCACCTTTCAGACATCTCAAGGACACCTTACATAGTAATCAGAATAACATATAATCGGAATATAACAAGTAATAAAGACATCACAGAGACACAAATTAAAAACAGAATTCAATCCAAAAACAGAAAATCAAAAACACAGTGTGAAGAGAGAGCAGCGGCAGCCAAAGCGCGCCAGCGTCCACTCTCTCTTCACGGCAGCCATCTTGGACACAGACCTACAGGACTACAATTAGACAAAAAAATCATCCCCCCACAGTGGATAGCACTGTGGAGGAAGGCACAATGTCCAGTCCCCACCCCATGTTCACCCCAAAGTCAGGCCTATTGAGGCCACCGCAATTGCCTCTACGGAGGCCCGATGTCCCTGGCCGTTCTCACCGGGTGGTCTTGCCCCAGCGTTGGGAGAGTCCTTTCGGCGGCTGGGCCACTTGGAACGGCCGCATCCTGGTTGGAGCCCGCGGCTGCCGAAGCCGACAAGGCCGCGCCGGTTTGGAGCTCCCAGGCTCCCGATGAAAAAGTCGGCGCCGCCTCTCCGCACTGCCGCCTCTCCGCACGCCGCCTCTCCGCTCCGCAGACCCGCAGCCCGGAGATGTTGCTCTCGGCGGTCCAGCTCGCCAGAGCTCCAGCGCGGCGACCCAGGCAAGGCGTCGCCCGCTCCGCTCCAGCGCTCCAACGCTGTGCCGAGGCCGAGGTGCTGGGCCGACCCCGCCAGGAAACGGTGCTCCAAGCCCGCAGGTAGGCCACGAGGACGGGTCGACGGGCAGCCCGGAGAAAAGGCTGCCACACCGACCAGGTAGGGACCTAGAAATAAAGTAACACCTACCCCCCCACATTAAAAGACCATATCCCCTACAAACAAAAAACAGGACTCACTAAAAACTATTAAAAACACAAATTTAAAACGGACGGCTGCTGGCTAGCAGCCGTTCACCAAGATGGCTCCTCCTCCTGAGAACCGGCCTCCACCATCCTCCGAGGCAGGGAATTACACACTCACAACTCTGTGTGAAAAAGTGTTTCCTCATCTCCGTTCTAAATGCTTTACCCCTTATTCTTAAACTGTGGCCCCTGGTTTTGGACTCCGCCAACATCGGGAACATGATTCCTGCCTCTAGCGTGTCCAAACCCTTAATAATCTTACAGGTTTCAATAAGATAGCCTCTCATCCTTCTAATTTCCAGAGTATACAAGCCCAGTCGCTCCATTCTCTCAGCATATGGCAGTCCTGCCATCCTGGGAATTAACCTTGTAAACCTACGCTGCACTCCCTCAATAGCAAGAATGCCCTTCCTCAAATTAAGGGACCAAAACTGCACACAACACTCCCCGGTACGTGCTGAGGGGCGCACTGAAGCTTAGTGCAGCCAATGCCAAGGCTCGGTGGGGGAGGACCACAGTTTAGGGTCCTTCCGCTGCTGGATATGGGGGGGGGGGGGGGGGGCAGGGTGTGGTGGAGACGCCGCTCAAGAATAAGGGAAGGGATTCCACACCAGTGGGCCACATGAGTGGCAAGGGTGGGGGACAAATTTGTGAAATATGTGAGCAATATGTGCAAACAGTATTGAATGTTGGTATAGCCTCCGAAAATGTCGGATGAAGTTTTTTTTGCACGGTTCATAGAAACATAGAAACATAGAAAATAGGTGCAGGAGTAGGCCATTCGACCCTTCGAGCCTGCACCACCATTCGATATGATCATGGCTGATCATCCAACTCAGTATCCCATCCCTGCCTTCTCTCCATACCCCCTGATCCCTTTAACCACAAGGGCCACATCTAACTCCCTCTTAAATATAGCCAATGAACTGGCCTCAACTTTCTTCTGTGGCAGAGAATTCCACAGATTCACCACTCTCTGTATAAAAAATGATTTTCTCATCTCGGTCCTAAAAGACTTCCCTCTTATCCTTAATCTGTGACCCCTAGTTCTGGACTTCCCCAACATCGGGAATAATCTTCCTGCATCTAGCCTGTCCAACCCCTTAAGAATTTTGTACGTTTCTATAGACCCCTCCCCAATCTTCTAAATTCTAGCATGTGTACAAGCCGAGTCTATCCAGTCTTTCTTCATATGAAAGTCCTGCCATCCCAGGAATCAGTCTGGTGAACCTTCTCTGTACTCCCTCTATGGCAAGAATGTCTTTCCTCAGATTGGGAGACCAAAACTGTACGCAATACTCCAGGTGTGGTCTCACCAAGACCCTGTACAACTGCAGTAGAACCTCCCTGCTCTTATACTCAAATCCTTTTGCTATGAATGCTAACATACCATTCGCTTTCTTCACTGCCTGCTGCACCTGCATGCCCACTTTCAATGACTGGTGTACCATGACACCCAGGTCTCGCTGCATCTCCCCTTTTCCTAATGTTCGTGTATTGTATATATTCATTACTTGAATAAAGTCGAATTTGAAATTATTATTATATATTTTTTTTAAAAGCAGCACTGGGCTGGAGTTGCAAGAGTCGGCCTGGCCAAAGGCCCTACACACTGACCATCGACCGCCCGTTCAAGACACTTCTTTGTCCCCCCACCCTCTCATCCATTCCATCCTGACACTCGAAGAGCAACTTACAAAGGGCCAAATAACCAACAGCCGGAGGAAAACCATGCGGCCACGGGGGAGAAAAACTCGTGCAAACTTCACATGGACAGCACTCGAAGTTAAGATGGACCCCCCCCCCCCCCCCGGTTCTTTGGCGGCGTGAGGCACCTTTTCAGTGGACAATTTGGGATGTGCGATATATATATACCAGTTTTGCCAAACATAGAAACATAGAAAATAGGTGCAGGAGGTGGCCATTCGGTTCTTCGAGCCAGCACCGCCATTCATTGTGATCATGGCTGATCGTCCCCTATCAATAACCCGTGCCTGCCTTCTCCCCATATCCCTTGACTCACAGTTTAAGGATAAGGGGGAAATCTTTTAGGACCGAGATGAGGAAAACCTTTCTCACACAGAGAGTGGTGAATCTCTGGAATTCTCTGCCACAGAAGGTAGTTGAGGCCAGTTCATCGGCTATATTTAACAGGGAGTTAGATGTGGCCCTTGTGGCTAAAGGGATCAGGGGGTATGGAGAGAAGGCAGGGATGTGATACTGAGTTGGATGATCAGCCATGATCATATTGAATGGCGGTGCAGGCTCGAAGGGCCGAATGGCCTACTCCTGCACGGTCCTATTTTCGATGTTTCTATGACTCCACTAGCCCCTAGGCCTGAAAATGAAGTAACACAATTCCACTTCTGCATTTGATTAACCAACCGGTTTCTCCAGCAGAGTGCCACTCCCTGGAGTTACATAGACGTTGCCACTGGTTACTAATCTCTGAGTCATTTCCTTGACTTTATTTGTAAAAATAAACAGATTGAGACCGACCACATCACCATCTCTCTACACTACCGTCTACAACATCTCTCGTTTCCCTTTCCCCTGACTCTAGACTGAAGAAGGGTCTCGACCCGAAATGTCACCCCATTCCTTCTCTCCAGAGATGCTGCCTGTCCCGCTGAGTTACTCCAGCATCTCGTGTCTATCCTCGGTTTAAACCAGTTACTGGTTTAATCTGTGGTTCCTTCCTAAACAAACTTCTCAATGTTCAGTTACAGGCTTTGGTTTGCACTTCTCGATAGTGCTTTATTCTTCATTTAATGAATCAACGTGCACTGTTAAAACATTCCAATGCACAGGTTTAAGAATAAGGGGTAAGCCATTTAGAGCGGAGACGAGGAAACACTTTTTCACACACAGAGTGGTGAGACTGTGGAATTCTCTGCACCAATAAACTAAACTAAACTGAACTGAATAATTGTGAGGGGAAAAGGCCAGATGAATGGGGATGTGAGAGAGAGAGAGAGAAGCAGGATAAGGAAGCCGTGATGCTCTGAGAGGCACACACTAAAACCTCTGTCCCACGATACGAGTTCATTCCAAGAGTTCTCCCGAGTTTGGCCCTGATTCGAACTCGGAGATTTACGGTAATGACCACTCGTCGGTACTCGGTGCTCTCGTGGACATTTTTCCATCATGTTGAAAAATCTTCACGAGTCTTCCCGAGTACCTGCCGTTAGCGAGTCTTCCCGAGTACCTGCCGTTAGCGCTAAGAGACGTCCCCGAGCTCCGACATACCCGCTACGTTCATTACCACGTGCTTACCACGAGTTTGATTTTTTTTAAACTTGGGAGAGCTCTTGGAATGAACACGTGCCGTGGGACAGAGACATAAGTTCTTGCAGTGGAAGGGCGACATCAGGAGACTCTGTACCATGTTAGTGTAAACTGCTTCAGCCTTTCCAATGGTGCAAAGCATGAAAACCCTCCTCTAGAACCATCAGCACCCTCCGTGCAATTTTACAACGACACGTCAGGCTATCATATGACTCATCTCTTGTGATTGTTGCTATGGAAATGGAAAATTTGATTCAGTCCGTTGTGTTATTGAGTTAATATTTGAAGACATTGTACTGTGTTTATGGAGGTTTTGCCCTAGTTTTGTTTGTGCCTTGTTCAAATACCAATCACACTAAATACATGCGGATAATGTAAGGGCCATCAGACCAAGACTCTAACTAAGGCCTTCTCTCTGTATTCGGCCCAAAGATATGAAGGTTCACGAAAACCTGGTTTAGTATTAGTTTTAGTTTTAGAGATACAGCGTGGAAACAGGCCCTTCGGCCCAGCAAGTCCCTGCCGACCAGCGATCACCCGCGCACTAGGGACAATTTAGAGGGCCAATTAACCTACAAACCTGCATGCTTTTTGGAGTTTGGGAGGAAACTGGAGCACCTGGAGAAAACCCACGCGGTCCCAGGAAAACGAACAAAAGTGTGAAAACGCACACCTCAAGATTCAGGGAATGTTTCTTCCCAGCTGTTCTCAGGCAATTAAACAATCCTACCAACAACTAGAGAGCGGTCCTGAACTACTATCTACCTCATTGGTGATGCTCGGACTATCTTTGATCGGACTTTACTTGCTTTATCTTGCACTAAACATTATTCTCATTCTCATTATTCCCTTTATCATGTCTCTCTGTACACTGTGGATCGCTCGAATGTGATCATGTAATGTCTTTCCGCTGGCCGGTTTGCCCGCAACAAAACCATTTCACTGTACCTTGGTACGCGTGACAATAAACTAAACTCAAATTAAACTCAAACACAAAAACTCAGATAGCACCCGTAGTCAGGATCGAACCTGGGTCTCTGATGCTGTGAGGCACCAGCTCTACCGCTGCGCCACTGTGCTGCCCTGATTCACTTCAGTAATGTTTTTTAGTGGAAAAAATCAACCACCCTTACCTGGTCTGGCCTCTATGTAACATAGAGCGTGGAAACAGGCCCTTCGGCTCAACAACTAGAGCCAACAATGTGGTGGGCTATCAAAATATTGTCTGAATTGGTAAACCACTCATTTCAAGAGCACCAAAGGTTGAGGAATACATGAGCCAAGCATGAAGTGCTGGAGAAACTCAGCGGGTCAGGCAGCCTCTGGGAAGGGAATGCATAGGTGACGTTTCAGGTCAGGATCCAACCCTTCTTCAGTGTGATTAGAATGGCGGGGGAGGCTGGGAAAGAGAAGTAGTGGTGGGATATGCTGGAATTGCCAGTAATGCCAAAAATTAAAATACTTAGTGATTAAAATGCTGGTGTTTGGTCTTTGGGAGTTGAAGGTTTAGTTTAGAGATACAGCGCGGAAACAGGCCATTCCGCCCATTGAATCCGCACCGACCAGCAATCCCCGCACAATAACACTATCCCGCACACACTAGGGACAATTTACACGGATACCAAACCAATTAAACTACAAACCTGTACGTCTTTGGAGTGTGGGAGGAAACCGAAGGTCTCGGAGGAAACCAACGCGGTCAGGGGGAGAAGGTACAAACTCCGTACAGTCAGCACCCGTAGTCGGGATCGAACCCGGGTCTCCGGCGCTGCCAGCGTTGTAAGGTAGCAACTCTACCGCTGCGCCACCGTGCCACCCCAAAGTTCAGAACAACCATAAGAGTTTACGTGCAGAACATTAACGATGATTGATGAAATGGTCTTGGCCGCATGAGTCATGGTGTTTACAGAACAGTGTTGTGTGTGGATATTTTATAGATATCACTTCCCTATTTATACAGCTCACAAACATATGGCACAAAATGAAGCCAGTTCTCAAATAGTTTCCCCATGAGTTACAAACTGGGCTATGATTGAGAACATATAAATGTTTTCATTGCGAGTAAACACCGTGGTAACGCATATATTCCCAGTCATCTTCTGGTGCCTGGGACAAGGTCTCATGGCTAAATGTGAAGGATGGATCGTTTTAGAGATACGGCACGGAAACAGGCCCTTCGGCCCACTGAGTCTGTGCCGACCGCAAGGATCACCTGTACGTTAGCGCTATCCTACACACTAGGGACAATTTACGAAAGCCAATTAATTTACAAACCTGCACATGTTTGGGTTGTGGGAAGAGACCAGAACGCCTGGAGAAAACCCACACAGTCACAGGGAGAACTTACAAACTCCATACCAACAGTGCCTGCTGTCAGGATCTAGCCCGGGTCTCTGGTGCTGTAAGTGTGGAAACATACACTCTATCCAGGCCTATCGTTATTCGATAGGTTTCAATGAGGTGCCCCCTCATCCTTCTAAACTCCAGCCAGTGGAGGGCCAGAGGCATCAAACGCTCATCATGTTATAGGAAAGAACTGCAGATGCTGGTTTAAAGCAAAGATAGACACAAAATGCTGGAGTAACTCAGCGGGTGGTGGCTGTCTCGCTGAGTGACTCCAGCATTTAGTGTCAACCTTCACTCTTCATATGGTTAAATGCCTCAACAAAAGTCCCACATGCCTGAAACACCATGCAACTTTGCTATTCGAGATATTTGCCTTTAAGCGGCAAAACTGAGATTATCTGCAGAGAACCGCATATTTTGGTCTCTGTGGAGACACATAAAGAATGATAGCTACAATTCGGACTAAGAAATAAGTTTAACTGGTTTCTGAGATGAAAGGAGGCTTTGTGTGCTTAGTTTGTATGATCTCATTGCAAACGTAGACTAAGATGCCTTTTATTGGTTTGGAGAGTCTAGAACTCTCAACTCAAGCTGTGTGTTGGGCACATTACAAATAAAATGTGGAGAGAGACGATCGTTTTACAACCCAGTAGCTGGGATTGTATTAAGGTGAGAGGGGGAGATACACGGGGCAATTTTCTTTGCACATAGCCAGGGGTGGTGGTTGAGGTAGATGTGATGGATATGAGGTTTTTGCATACAAGCAGTTGAATAAGGGGTGGGAATTAAGAAGCTTTGGCTTCTTCCTGCTCCTTTTCGGACACATATGATTTCATTTATTTATTTATTGTTTATGACACTTTATAAATATTTTTGTTTTGTTTTATGTATGCTGTTTCACACTTGCTGTTTATTCTTTTATTCTGTTCGAAATAAAAAATAATTTAAAATAAATAAATAAATAAATAAATAAAATAAAAATAAATAGGCACATGGAAGAGCAAAGGATAGAAGGATCTACAAGAAAAGTAGCATCCAGGGTACCTGCAGGTATGTCCTGGTGAGAATGGGTTGCAGTAAGATGCCAAATATTACTAATAAGGGTAGACAAAAATGCTGGAGAAACTCAGGGGGTGAGGCAGCATCCATGGAGCGAAGGAATAGGTGACGTTTCGGGTCGAGACCCTTCTTCACACTTAATGACGAATGTGGGAGTGGTTTAACCAAACCCTGGCTTTCTCGGGGCTGTTAAGTTAGAGACAAAGCACGGAAATAGGCCCTTGGCCAACCGGGTCCGCGCCGACCAGTAACTAGGGACAATTTACATTTATACCAAGCCACTTAACCTACAAACCTGTAGGTCTTTGGGGTGTGGGAGGAAACAGCAGGTCTCGGAGAAAATCCATGCAGGGGAGAACGTACAAACTCCGTACAGACAGCACCCGCTGCCAGGATCGAACCAGGGTTTCTGGCGCTGTAAGGCAGTAGCTCTACCGCTATGCCACCATGCCACTCTGTTGAAAAGACAAAGAGATAAACGCACAAGCTCATCCAATTGTGTTTTCTAGCTACCAATCTCTCAGGGGTTTTTTTTTGGTATCAAAAAATAATTCATTTCATTTCAACACGATACAAAAACCTAAAACACCAAAACCCGCCAACATGTTACAAAATCATCAAACAACCATTTTACAAATATTCTAATAACTGCTATACAACCCCATGGTCCCCCTGGCGCCGTGATTTGCGGATGGCCAGCTTGGCCAGGCTTAGGTGCAACCCAACCAGGACATCTTCAGCCCTTCCTCATTCCTAGATCCCGTCACCAGTCCTTCGGTCACTGACAGCAGAGCCACTCCTCCCCACCAATGTCTCAGGTTGGTGAGAACAGATAAAACCCCTCCAACTATGTCCCACCCTCCTCCACCACACGGACCAAGCCCCCTGCCCCACCTCTTCTGAGGAAAGCCTCGAGTGGAATTAGCATTTAGACCGAAAGATTACAGCATGGAAACGGGCCGACCATCGACCCGCTATCCATTCACACATGCAATTTACAGAGGGCCAAAGGAAGGGCCTGTTTCTGCGCTGTATGACTCCATGACTCAAAAATATTAGGGCAGAAAGTAAGGAAGAAATTGAATATTGGAGTTATATGATGAGGGAGCAGGAAATATACATCTCTAACGATCAGCGAAGGAAACTTTCTTGCAGAGGAAGCCACCCTGATATACCCTGCACCTTGCGTGTAAAGCTGCCTTGATTTCTCAGTGTAAAACACATCACTGAAAGGAATATTGCAGACAATAATATTGAGCAGCCAGACTTGCCTATATCGGGGAGGTGTATTATGGCCTGCAAAATTTGACCATTGGAGAAACTCGGCCATTGCTTGCCAGCACGGAGCAAGAAAGAAGGGGTCCTGACCTGTAAACATCACCTACACATATTCTCCAGAGATGCTGTCTGGCCCGCTGAGTTACTCCAGCACTTTGTGCTTTTTTTTGGGGGCAAGGTGTACAACAGCACGGAAAACAGACAGGGAAATGCTGAAGTAACTCGGCGGTTCAGGCAGCATCATACTGGGAAAAATTGGTCGGAACAACTTCTTCAGGCCGATAGTCAGGGGGGAGGGAAACTAGTGGCACGAAAAGGTTCAAAACAAACCAGAGCCGGCCCAACGACCAAAGAAAGGTGGAGCCCACAATGGTTCATTGTTGGCTGTGGAAGAGATGACAACGAAGGGATGTATGGATACATGCAGGACGACTAGGGTGTGTGGGGGGTAGGGGTGGGGTGGTGGAGAGAGAGGGAATAACAAAGGTTACTTGAAATTAGAGAAATCAAGGTTTATACCTCTGTGTTGTAAGCTGCCCAAGCGAAATATCAGATGTTGTTCCTCCAATTTGCCTCACTGACAGTGGGGGAGTCCCGGGACAGAAAGGTCAGTTTGGGAATGGGAAAGGGAGTTGAAATGTTTGGAAAACCGGGAGATCACGGTTGCCAAGGCGGACTGAGCACAGGTGTTCAGCGTGGCGATTGAAACTATTGTGTACAACAACACTGTGGCCACCAGGTGGAGCAGCTGAGAGGACTTGGGTGAGGTTGTGTGAAGCCACACTCACACTGGGAGTCCCCCAACCAGCCTCCTCATAGAGAGCACCTTCCACATACGCCGAGGCAGTATTCGATTCAGGAAAGGTTCTCGGAGGTTCAGTAACATCCACTTACAATGGCGCAGCTGGTAGAACTGCTGTCTCACAGCGCCACAGATCTGGGTTCGATTCCTGACCTCGGGCGCAAGTTCTGTGTGGAGTTTGCACGTTCTCCCTGTGACCGCGTGGGTTTCCTCCAGGTGCTCCGGTTTCCTTCCACATCCCAAATACGTGCAGGTTTGTAGGCTAATTGTCTTCTGTAATGTTGCCCTGAGTGTGTAGGGAGTGGGTGCAGAAGCGGGATAACACAGAGCTAGTGTGAACGGGCGATCGGTGGTCAGGATTACACCAAAGATAGGCACAAAATGCTGGAGTAACTCAGCGGGCCAGGCCTGGCCCGCTGAGTTACTCCAGCATTTTGTGTCAATGGTCAATAGTCAGTGTTGACTCGATGGGTCGAAGGGCCTGTTTCCATGCTTTTCCTTTCAATCGGTGAATCAATCAATTCTCAAATCACTAACAAGCCTGCTAGCTCATTAAAGTCACTGAAAAAAATCTCCACTCTGTGTGAAAAAATTAATTAGTTGCTCCTTAACTCTGCAAATGAATTCCAGAGATTCGCATAAATGAAAGTATACACAGAGATACCCTTCCTCAAACACACAGCTGAAGCTAATAAATCAGTTCTCTGTCTCAGTTAGATTGTGTAACGAAGTGCTTAATTGCAAAGGAACAGGATTTTCATTTTTTTTACAGTTCCAATGTTATCATCAAATAGCCTTGAATGTGAGTTATTTTTTTATCCATGTTCTTCAGATTCCTTTTGCTCTGGGATTTTATTTCATTCTTCACATGTTTAATATAATATAATATAACAATTACAGCACAGAAACAGGCCATCTCGACCCTTCTAGTCCGTGCCGAACACATAATCTCCCCTAGTCCCATATACCTGCGCTCAGACCATAAATATAATAATATAACAATTACAAGAGGGTTTAAATTATAATGGTTTATTTGTAATTGTCTGCTCTGTATACCGTGTTGTTACTTGCGGACAAACTCCTTGTACCTTCGATATTCCAGTATCTGCAGTTCCCTTTTGAACACTTTGTCTACTCCACTGCGATATCTCCTCAAGGTATGCCTACTTTGAAGAAGTTCTCCTCCTATTTCCTTCGCTCCATAGATGCTGCTGCACCCGCTGAGTTTCCCCAGCAATTTTGTGTACCTTCCTTGTATGTATACATACTTGGTAAATAAAATGTGTTCAAATTCAATTTGAAAGTGATTAGACTGGTCAAATTGAGCAATTGATGGCTCACAGGTTTAATAGCTTTGTGCCACCAAACCCTTCCCAAAATCCACACCATTGTAAATTCTTTCTTGCCAAATGACCCCTCTTAGGAACGAACATCTGCAGTCAATTACACTAATTTGCAGTCAACACCGAAGATAGACAGACATTAAAGGCTGGAGTAGCTCAGCACGTTGTGTCTATCGTCAGTGTAAACCAGCGTCTGCAGTTCCTTCCTACACTGATGGATTGCCAGGAGCTGAATTTTGCAAAGAGCCGGCGCTTCAGAAAGGTACTCCCAATAATATTCTACCCGTGGAATCCCACACAGGAGCTGCAAGTGATTAAGATTTCGCTCCATCGAAACAAATACTGAATCGTAATTGGGGACTCGTTTCAATTTGCAGCCAAATCTGTAGTAGCCAATGTATGTGGCATTTTGACCTACATTACAGATCTTAGTCAGTTTTTTTTCTCAGCCCTCTGTGTAAAGAAGTTTAGTTTCTGGAATCTATCGTAGTCATAGTCATACCATGTGGATACAGTTTGGAAACAGGCCCTTCAGCCCAACTTGCCCATGCTGACCAACATGTCCCATCTATACTAGTCCCACCTGTAGGATGATGAATTAGATTTGGGCTTCCACTGGGTGTTGATATAACTGTATAAATGTCTAATTCCCTCACATTTCCGAGCATTTGGGTGGCACGGTAGAGTTTCTGCCTTACAGCGCCAGAGACCCGGGTTCGATCCTGACCACCGGGTGCTGTCTGTACGGAGTTTGCGCGTTCGTTCGGTTTTCTCTGGGTGCTCCGGTTTCCTCCCACACTCCAAAGACGCATTGATTCGTAAGCTAAAGCATCTCTGGAGAAAAGGAATAGACGCTGCCTGACCCGCTGAGTTAGTTACTCCAGCTTTTTGTGTCTATCTTCGGTTTAAACCAGCATCTGCAGTTCCTTCCTACATTGGCTTCGGTATAAATTGTAAAACTGTCCCGAGCGGGTGGGTGGGGTAGCGTTAAGTGTGTGGGGCGATCGCTGGTCGACGAGGGCTCGGTGGGTCGAAGGGCCTGTTTCCGCGCTGTATCTCTAAACTAAACATTGACTAATGATGGGGTTGTGATCTCTGGAAAATTCACAATAAAAGTCAACAGACAGGAAAAACAACGTTTTTCCTTGGTTACTGATGACTGAATGGGGGATTTGGAGTGGGATGGAATTGTCATGGTCTAATCTCCAACATGACAGCATTAGTCACGCAGTGTTTGTGCTCAAAAAGTTGGACTTGGAACATCAAACTGGATATCCTGATTTCCGAAACATCTACTGAGCAGCCGCCGGAACCAGGATTAAGGATTGAAGAAGGAAAACTGCAGATGCTGGAAAATCGAAGGCACACAAAAATGCTGGAGAAACTCAGCGGGTGCAGCAGCATCTATGGAGCGAAGGAAATAGGCAACGTTTCGGGACGAAACGTTGCCTATTTCCTTCGCTCCATAGATGCTGCTGCACCCGCTGAGTTTCTCCAGCATTTTTGTGTACCAGGGTTAAGGAGCTGGAAATGTTTGTCGGTTGAACAAGATGACTGATGGAGGGGAATGGGATTTGATCCGCGAGTGTGTGTGCAGGTCCACGCCCGAAGCTCGCAGCAAGTGAGAGGCTGCATTACAGGATGAAGGACAGCAGGCAGCGGTAGCAGGAAGCCTGCAACGACCGCGATAAGCCGCTTGTCAGACAAGGGACGGTTGCTGTGGAAATGCATGAAAGATGGCTTTATAATCGGGGCACTGGGAGACTGCACAAACACTACTGCTCCCAGTACTCGGTGAGGGAGGGACTGAGTGAAGAAAGGCACTGACTGATTGGGGATGATCAGCCATGATCACTTTGAATGGCGGTGCTGGCTCAAAGGGCCAAATGGCCTACTCCTGCACCTATTGTCTATTGTCACCCCCCCCCCCCCCTCCTCATCAGCTTGTTTTGGACACTTTAAAAAAAAACTAAAAAAAACGCCTCCTGAATCTCCTTTACACTTTCCCCTTAAAGATATTCCTTCCAGTATTTGACATTTTCCACCCAGAGAAATAAAAAAAAATTCGTCTTTGATAATTCACTCCTTAGCCTCTCTAACACTCCAGAAATGTGTTTCTTCCCAGCTGTGATTAGGCAACTGAACCATCCTATCACCAACCTGACCTACTACCTTCCTCATTGGTGACCCTTGGACTATTTTTTCAAATTTGGCTTTATCTTGCACTAAAGGTTATTTTCTTTATCCTGTATCTGTATCCAATCTGTGGTTTGCTGTGATTGTAATCATGTACAGTCTTTCTGCCCACTGAGTAGCTAGCATGCAACAAAATCAAGCAGCCCGCAGGTGAAGGAGCCAAGATCTAGTGAAAGGTGCAACATTGAAACTCAATAAAGATTGCTTCAAAATAGTTCATGGGTTAGAGTGGCTGAGTCCACAATTAGGTCGATGAAAGGTCAGGGCAGCTGATGAGAGGACCATTCAGTAGCCTGACAATAGCTGGGAAGAAACTGTCCTTGAATCTGGAGGTATCTCTGTACTTCTTGCCTGATAAGTTCTTGATTAGCATGGGTGACAAAGGCAACAGGAAGAAGGCAGGAGAATGGGGTTGAGAGGGGAAAAAAATAGATCATCCATGATCGAATGGCAGAGTGGACTTGATGGGCTGAATGGCCTAATTCTGCTCCCCTGCCTCTTGATCTTATGTTCTTATAGTTTCAATTCGGATTCCTCCAGGAATCTCTTGTCCATTATTTGGAGCAGTTCTGTGATATAGTCTTCTTCTTCCCATGTCTATCTGCCGTGATTCTTCAATTAATGGGCACTGAGGCATTGGCTTACCTGGTGAACAGGTAACTTCTGACGTGGAAACTTCTGCTGTGACCCCCAGATGCTGGTGATGATCCATTATTCCCAACATCAGGCCATTCAAGGGTAAGAAAATATACCCGTCTCACGGTTCCCAAACACAGATTTTTACTTTAGATACAGTGTGGAAACAGGCCCTTCGGCCCACCGAGTCCGTGCCGACCAGTGATCACCCTATACACAGCATTATCCCGCATGCTTGGGACAATTTACAATTTACAGAAGCCAATTAACCTGCAAACCCGCACGTCTTAAAGTGCGGGAGGAAACCGGAGCACCTGGAGAAAACTCACAGGGAGAACGTGAAAGTTCCGTGCTGACAGCAGCCCCAGTCGGGACTCAACCCGGGTTTCTGGCGCTGTAAGGCAGCAACTCTATCATCGCGCCACTGTGCTCCCCTCTAGATATTCCTATAGGTGCCAGGGGACCTCTAATGATAAGGAGGAGGCACCCAGACCGACTGCTAGTCTTTCCCAAAGACTTCCACTGCCCTTTGCCTCATAAGATCATAAGAGACGGCAACAGAATTAGGCCATTCGGCCCATCAAGTCTACTCTGCCATTCAATCTTGGCTGATCTATCTCTCCCCCCTAACCTTATTCCCCTATCTCCTTCCCATAGTCTCTGACACCCAGCTATGACCTCTAATCCTAGACTCTCCCACTAGTGGAAACATCCTCTTCATATCCAAGCCTTTCACTATTCTGTACGTTTCAATGTCCCCCCCCCCCCCCCCCCCCCCCCCCTCCCACCCCCCCATTCTTCTCATCTCCAGTGAATATAGGCCCAATGCTGTCAAACATTCATTATATGTTAAATTGCCTGTAAAATTGATCCATTCCTATCCATAATAATAATAATAATAATGGATGGGATTTATATAGCGCCTTTCTAATACTCAAGGTGCTTTACATCGTATTATTCATTCACTCCTCAGTCACACTCGGTGGTGGTAAGCTACTTCTGTAGCCGTGGCTGCCAATCTGCACCTACGGCCCCTCCGACCACCACCAATCACTCACACACATTCACACACATTCACACACAGGCAAAGGTGGGTGAAGTGTCTTGCCCAAGGACACAACGACAGTATGCACTCCAAGCGGGATTCGAACCGGCTACCTTCCGGTTGCCAGCTGAACACTTAGCCCATTGTGCCATCTGTCGTCCCTGTATCCATGTACGTGTCTAATTGTTTCTTAAACTTTGCGATAGTCCCTGCCTCGACTATCTCCTCCGGCAGCTCGTTCCATGCACCCACCAACCTTTGTGTGGAAAAAGTTACCCTTCAGGTTCCTATTAAAGCTTAATACTAGCCCTAGTTCCCCTCAACTTAAACCAATGATCTCTGGTTCTCGATTCCCACACTCGGGTCAGTCAGTAAATGAAGGTGTTCAAGAAGGAACTGCAGATGCTGGAAAATCGAAGGTACACAAAAATGCTGGAGAAACTCAGCGGGTGCAGCAGCATCTATGGAGTGATGGATCATCGGTCCATAGATGCTGTTGCACCCGCTGAGTTTCTCCAGTAAATGAAGGTGTCAGGGTTTATGGGGTGAAGGCGGGAGAATGGGGTTGAGAGGGAGAGGTAGATCAGCCATGATTGAATGGCGGAGTAGCCCAAGTCTGCTCCTATAATGTATGAACTTGTGAAGGTGTCTCCTGGGATTTCTAATTGTAATGTTATTCAGCATCGTTTGAATGAATTGATTGGTGTTCCTTGAATGACCAAACTCAGTGTGTGGCGATATTTATATTTGGCCGCTCAAGTTTTCCAGCCACACAATTAAACAAAGAGGAGAGCTGATGTGGAAAACATTTGCTGGGGAAAAAACAATGGCTGTTAGGTCGCTTTTCCGTTTGACTTTTGTCCTTGCTGCTTTGATTTCAATCACTGAACTCCGTTGCTTCCAAGGTAAGAGGGAATACTGTAGGTTTATGGTGAAGGGGAAGAGATTTAATTGGAATCTGAGGGGTAACCTTTTCACACAAAGGGTGGTGGGTGCATGGAACGAGCTGCCAGAGGAGGTAGATGAGACAGGGACTATCCCAACGTTTAATAAACATTTGGACGGGTACATGGATAGGACAGGTTTAGAGGGATACGGGTCAAACGCAGGCAGGTGGGACCAGTATAGCTAGGGCATGTTGGCTGGCGTGGGCAAGATGGGCCGAAGGGCCTGTTTCCACGCTGTATGACTCTATAAGATACACCTTATAGATTCACTATTTCCCCCCCCCCCCCCCCCACCCCTACACAAGCTTGTGCTTAAGCAGCTAAAATTGACACTTTAAGTTTGAAAAGTGGATTATGTTCAATGTCTGAATTGCTCTTCCCGATAATATCCGTTCTTAGATCAAACAGTAAGATGTTGGCGGTATTAGATTGGTATCTCTAACTATGAAGTAACGCGAGGTGGTCTTTAAAATGTTGTATAGCTGCAAAAATGTCACCCGCCTTCATCAAGAGAAGTGGAACTGGTCCAGTAAACAAGATGGGCAGTAACGCAGCAGATCAAGCAGCATCTCTGGAGAGAAAGGGTGGTGAAGTTTTTCGGGTCTGGACCCTTCCTCAGACTCTCCAGAGATGCTGCCTGACGCACAGAGTTACTCCAGCACTTTGTGTTTATCTTTGGTATAAACCAGCATCTGCAGTTCTTTGTTTATCCAATAAACAAGTTTGTCTGATATCGGTGACAGGAAGACAACCGAACACTGAATTGGAAATGTGACGCAGGGCACCTGATATACAAGGTTGTGTAGAGAATCTCAGACGGCAGATTATATCAGCAGCATTTGATGTTGAGCAGTCAATGCAGTGTTTAGATTTGAGATACAGCGTGTAAACAAAACCCGGACAAAACCCCAAGCTGTCACAGGGAGAACGTGCAAACTTCGCACAGACAGCACCCGAGGTCAGGATCGAACCTGGGTCTCTGGGGCTGTGAGGCAGCAGCTCTACCAGCTGCACCACCATTCGGTCTGTGCCACAGTGGATGTGACCTAAGGTCATAAATGATGGGAGCAGAATTAGGCCATTTGGGCTATCTAGTCTACCCCGCCATTCAATCCTGGCTGATCTATATCTCCCTTAAACGCCAATTCCCCTGCCTTCTCTCCGTAGCCATTGACACCTGTACTAATCAAGAATCTATCTATCTCTGCCTTTAAAATATCCATTGAAGGCCTCCTCTACCTTCTGTGCCAAAGAATCCCACAAATTCACCACCCTCTGGCTAAACAAATTCCTTCTCATCTACTTCCAAAAGGAACATCTTTTAATTCTGAGGCTGTGACCTCTAGTCCTAGCCACTCCCACTGGTGGAAACATCCTCTCCACATCCACTCTGTCCAAGACATGTTTGGATTTTCAGAATGAATGGACAATGAGATTGGGCAGGACACATAATAGACTGAGCAATGGTGGCAGTGAGTAAAATAGTTTAGTTAGTTTATTGCCACGTCTACCGGGGTACAGTGCAAAGCTTTTCTGTTGTCTGATATCCAGTCAGCGGAGAGACTACACATGATTACAATCAAGCCGTCTACAGAGACAGGATAAAGGGTATAACGTTTAGTGCAAGATAAACTCCAGTAAAGTAAAAAAAAAACATTTGAACAAGTACTTGGATAGGAGAGGTTTAGAGGGATACTAGACCAAGTGCAGACCCGTTGGGTCTGTTGCCGCAACACGCGGTTGCAAGGGGGGGGCGGCCTGACGTCACGGCGCAACGCCACGCGCTAGGCGTACGCCGTCAAGACGCTGAGTAATAGTCGCTGGCCAGCAGGAGGCGAAAAATGAGTGAGTGGGGGGAGGAGGATTTTATTAAAAATGGTACAGAAAAATAATGAAATTTGATGAGGAGTGGATGAGCGAATGTAAAAGTGAAATGGCTAGCGAAATGGTAAAAATCTCGGCGTCTTTGCTTGTGGTTTTGGCGGAGTAACGAATCAACTGGCAAAAAAATGGCATACACACACACACACAGAGTTTTAAAAATAGACAGACAGACGACAGGCAGGAGGGACTAGTGTAGATGGGGCATGTTGGCCGGTGTGGGCAAGGTGGGCCTAGTGTAGATGAGGCATGTTGGCCGGTGTGGGAAAGTTGGGACTAGTGTAGATGGGGCATGTTGGCCGGTGTGGGAAAGTTGGGCCTAGTGTAGATGGGGCATGTTGGCCAGTGTGGGAAAGTTGGGACTAGTGTAGATGGGGCATGTTGGCCGGTGTGGGAAAGTTGGGCCAAAGAGCCTGTTTCCATGTTGTATAACTCCAAGTCCAATTAAAGATAGTCTGAGGGTCTCCAATGAGGTAGATAGTAAGTAGGACATGACCGGGGTCTAGTTGGTGATGGGATGGTTCAGTTGCCTGATTAAATGAGGGTCAGAATGAAAATGTTTCAATCTTGGGAAGTGAATCAGGGTTCAGTTTGATTTTATTGATCTATACGCAGATAGTTATATCTGATTGGTACCTGTGTTTAGTTTATTGATCGTGTTAGTCTATGGCCATCACAGGGCGGTGAATCTGTGGAATTAAATGCCACAGAAGGCTGTGGAGGCCAAGTCAATGGATATTTTTAAGACGGAGATAGATAGATTCTTGATTGGTATGGGTGTCAGGAGTTTGGGGGGCGGGGGGGAGGGCCCATAGCAGAAGCGTCCACGTCGCGGGGCTGGGAACTGCAAGTATCCCGAGCTAATTCTGCTACCACCATCTACTGCGACAAGTGATGGCTTTACGCTGATTGTCGCCGGAAGCTTGCGTCCTTTTCAGGACGGACGATGACAGCGAGGACAAAATTTGTAACAAGATGGACTCAAAAAGAAGAAGGGGTTTTGGGGGAGAAGGCAGGAGAATGGGGTTGTGAGGGAGAGATAAATCGGCCATTATTGAATGGCAGAGTAGACATGATGGGCCGAATGGCCGAATTCTGCTCCTATCACTTATGAACATGAACTTATGAGTTACTGGTCATTGAGACTGATTGATTAATGTGTGTAACAGATTGATTAGTAGATATGAATGTGCCCATAAGCACTCAACAGGATAGTTAGTAAAAGCACATTCCCTTTTGTGTGAGCTTCTGAACTCGGAATGAGGGGTCTACTCTAGACAGAGATGGGGAGCCCTTTATCTTCTCAGATGGGCATGAATCTTTTGAAATGACGGCTGTAGAGGACATAGATTACATTCCGGGCTAAAGAGGCCTGTGTTTGGGCCTGTAAGACAGTCGTGCAGAACAGGTAGGGAAAAATAGGTCAAATAAAATTCAGATCAGTTCAGTCGCCATTTTTTATTCAACAGTGAGGCAAGATTGAAGGATTGTAAGGTACAGCCTGGAAACAGGCCCTTCAGCCTACTGTGTCCATGCCGACCATCGATCACCCGCTCATATTAGTTCTATGTTATCCCACTCTCTCAGCCTCTCTCTACACCCTGGGGGCAATTAACCTGCCTACCGCCACATCTTTGGGATGTGGGACGGAATCGGAGCACCCGGAGGAACACGCAAACTCCACACAGACAGCGCCCGAGGTCAGGATCGCACCTGGGTCTCTGGCGCTGTGAGGCAGCAGCCTTCTCTATTGCAGCTGATTCTATTGTGCCGCCCTATATGACCGAGTCCTGCTCTTGCTTCTTATGTCTTAATATTCTGAATATTTTGCAGGTTCCCCAGTCTTAAACAAATATTCTTGGAGATAGTTGCATATTTAACGAAAGCCAATATTCAGATATCGACTGGTGATTGGTGACCAATTTGGACTTGACCTGTTGCTCCTCACAATGCCAGAGATCTGGGTTTGATCGTGAACTCAGTTGCTGTCTGTGTGGAGTTTGCACGTTCTCCCTGTGACCACGTGGGTTTCCTCCCGGTGCTGCGGTTTCCTTCCACATCCCAAAGAAATGTGGGTTTGTAGGTTAATTAGCCTCTGTAAATGACATCTAGTGTGTAGGGAGTGGATGAGTGTGAGATTACATACCACTAGTGTGATCGATGGTGGGCATGGACTCGGTGGGCCGAAGGGCCTGTTTCCATGCCGTATCTCTAAAACTAAACATCAAATTGCAAGATTGAATTTGGACGAACAGGAAGACCATCCTAAATTTGAAACTCCAAATCTTTTTCTTAATTGCAGAGCCTTCAAGACCTGAACATGAAGATGGTGTTAAACCAATGGTAGATTCAATTAACAGTTCTGAAGCTATTCACTGTACGCAGAATGCATCAGCAAGATATTACCTGACCAGTCCCATTACCACGGTGGTGATCCCGGTCATTTCAAGCATCATCCTGATCATTGGCCTCCCGGCGAATGTGCTGGGCCTTTGGGTTCTGGCCACCAAGATCCAGAGGATGCCCTCCACCATCTTCCTGATGAACCTGGCAACGGCCGACCTCCTCCTGATCCTGGCGCTGCCCTTTAAAATCCACTATCACTTCCAGGGCAACAACTGGGTCTTCGGCGAAGCTCTGTGTCGGACGACGACCGCCTTCTTCTACGGCAACATGTACTGCTCCATCCTCCTCCTCTCCTTCATCAGCATCGACCGCTACTTTGCCCTGGTCCATCCGCTTCACGCCAAACGCTTCCGCGCCAACGGCATCGCGGTGGGAGCCTGCTCCATGCTTTGGGTTCTTGTCTGCCTCTCTGTGATACCGTTTCTCCTCCAGAGGCAGGCATATCCAATCCGGGACCTAAACATCACGACCTGCCACGATGTCTTGCCAGCCACCGTGGACTCTGGCTATTTCTTCTACTACTTTGTGTGTCTGATTGTCGTCGAATTCCTTGTTCCTTGTCTAGTCACTGTGTTTTGTTACGTGTCCATAATCAAAACCCTGATGGTGAATGATCGCAAGTACGTGAAAGCTGTGAGCGCCATAGTTTTAGCGTTGATAGTGTACGTGGTGTGTTTCACCCCCAGTAAGATAATCCTGCTCATTCACCACTCCCGGTACCACCTTGTACATTGCAGCGGCCTCTATTTATATTACATGATCTTCCTGGAGCTCAGCACCCTCAATAACTGCATCGACCCCTTTATCTTTTACTACTTCTCCCAGGAGTTTTGGAGCAAACTGGGGTGTTCCCTTGTCATTTGCAAAGAAAACCCAAAAGATAAAGGATCGAGAAAATCTGCTCGGAAACGCTCTTGGCCCGATATGGCGTCAGCCCGCGGAGAGAACACACCAGTATAAGAAGCACCAGTATCTGAAGATGGGTCTCGACCCGAAACATCACCCAGTCCTTCTCTCCAGAGATGCTGCCTGTCCCGCTGAGTTACTTCAGCATTTTGTGTCTACACCATTGCAAGGCATGGAGCAAAGCCAGCTGAATGTACACGGGGAAGTGGACAACTAACGTCAAGTTTTGCAACATTAAAGTCAATGCTGGTTATAGATCTTGCCTGTTTTTCCCCTTTTGTTGGAAATGAGGAACAAGCTCAGCGACAATAGGTTTGTGAACTTTAGCTGCACCTGCCTTTTTATCTGCACACATCTCGTTTTTAATAATGCCTGTATACTAACGTCATCGCCACCTTCTTCAAGGGAGTCAACTCAAGAGTCATGTCATGAGTGTTTTATTGTCGTATGTCCCAAACGGAACAATAAAATTCTCACTGGCAGCAGCACGACAGAATATGTAAACACAGTGGAACTCTGTAAACAAAATATTAAGTGAAAAAAAAAGAGTTGAGTATCTCGCACACCATCTCACACATACCATCTCGCACACACACACACCGCAAAAGGACAACACCAAGTCTATGTAGTTTGGAGCTTATTTGGAGATTGTAGTGTTTAATAGCCTGTTGGCTGTAAGGAAGATGCTGTTCCTGAACCTGGACGTCACAGCTTTTGGATTCCTGTATCTTCTTCCTGAGGGCAGGAGTGAAATGAGTGTGTGGCCAGGGTGGTGTGGAGTTGCCTTGAGATGCAAGTCATTAGACCCTTAAATTTCGCTGGCCTTTAGTGCCAATCATTTCTCCAATAATAAGTTTTTAAAACTGCTGCTAATTTATTTTTATTTTTTATTTTTTTGTCCTACTCATAAAATTACTGAGGGGTTTCTCGGTCTTCTGCGAAACCAACGCAGGTAAGATTCAGATTCAGATTCAGATTCAATTTTAATTGTCATTGTCAGTGTACAGTACAGAGACAACGAAATGCATTTAGCATCTCCCTGGAAGAGCGACATAGCAAATGATTTAAATAAATAATAATAAGTGATAATAAGTGTCCGGGGGGGGGGGGGGTGATTGGCAGTCACCGAGGTACGTTGTTGAGTAGAGTGACAGCCGCCGGGAAGAAGCTGTTCCTGGACCTGCTGGTTCGGCAACGGAGAGACCTGTAGCGCCTCCCGGATGGTAGGAGGGTAAACAGTCCATGGTTGGGGTGAGAGCAGTCCTTGGCGATGCTGAGCGCCCTCCGCAGATAACGCTTGCTTTGGACAGACTCAATGGAGGGGAGCGAGGAACCGGTGATGCGTTGGGCAATTTTCACCACCCTCTGCAATGCCTTCCGGTCGGAGACAGAGCAGTTGCCATACCATACTGTGATGCAGTTGGTAAGGATGCTCTCGATGGTGCAGCGGTAGAAGTTCACCAGGATCTGAGGAGACAGATGGACCTTCTTCAGTCTCCTCAGGAAGAAGAGACGCTGGTGAGCCTTCTTGATCAGAGTTGAGGTATTGTGGGTCCAAGAGAGGTCATCGGAGATGTTGACTCCCAGGAACCTGAAGCTAGAAACACGTTCCACCTCCGTCCCGTTAATGTGGATGGGGGTGTGCGTGCCGCTCCTGGACTTCCTGAAGTCTACAATGAGCTCCTTGGTCTTCTTGGAGTTAAGGGCCAGGTTGTTGTCAGCGCACCATGCTGCTAAGTGCTGGACCTCCTCCCTGTAGGCCGACTCATCGTTGTTGCTGATGAGGCCAATCACCGTTGTATCATCTGCATACTTGATGATGGTGTTAGTACCATGTACAGGTGTGCAGTCATAGGTGAAGAGGGAGTAGAGGAGGGGGCTCAGCACACAGCCCTGTGGAACGCCGGTGTTCAGGGTGAGGGTTGAAGAGGTGTGCTTGTCTAACCTAACAGACTGGGGTCTGTTGGTTAGAAAGTCCAGTATCCAGTTGCAGAGGGAGGGGTCGATGCCCAGGTTACCGAGTTTGGTGATCAGTTTTGGTGATCAGGTAACTAGTAATTGCTCTGCCATTTCCGTATTCCCACTATGACACCTCCAGTCTCAGTCGGCAAGCAATTTGCGCTAATGTTTGCCAATATTTATCCGTAGACTTTAGAGATGGAGCATGGAAACTGGCTCTTCGGCCCATCGAGTCCGTGCTGACCAGCGATCACCTCGTACACTAGCACTACGCTGCACACCGGGGAATTTACCTAAGCCAATTAGCCTACAAACCTGTGCGTTTGTAGTGTGGGAGGAAACCGGAGGACACAAAAAAAACTCACGGGGTGAACGTTCAAAGTCTGTGGTCAGGGTCAAACCCTTGACTCTGAAGCTGTAAGGCAGCAACTCTGTGCTATCTCTACGACTGTGCTGTCCAAAATATTATCATTTGTCTTGTTACTTATCTACAGGTCATTTAACAGTTTGTTTCTCATGCCTGGTGCAAGCCTAATTACAATTACAATTAATTATAATTTCTTTTACGAAAATAAAAAACAAACAACATCTGTAAACATGTGGTAATTGAGCAACATTTGGACACCACCTTCCGAACTATCATTTATATTTTGGCTGGTTAAAATATCCAAAACAGGAAGAAATTGCAGAGTTGCACTCTGCTCTCCTGTTCCTTTTCAATGCTTAGGCCTCCTATCTTGACTTCTGAAATGTTCCCACCTCCTGGGCTTGTCCTATATCTTGGCAGATTATTAACCCCTTTCCTCTTGCTTCGTACTTTTAGATCTTGAAACCCATGGCTAGACCACATCCTGCTGTGATCTTAAACCGTGAAGGTTTAAGCTGAATGTGGTGTATATTTTTCTAATGATGAAATAAAGTTCAACTGAGTGGGTCAGGCAGCATCTCTGAAGAACCTGACGTTTCGGATCAAGATGCTTCATCACAATGCTTAATGCACAATGCTCTCTCCGATGGGATTTTTTGTGAGGCCCTCTCTGGCTTCTCCCACTGTGATTCCTGTTGCTCTCCCACTTTCCGAACATTTTCTGACCCGGACTCGCTACCACAGCCACGTGTGTTTCCTTCAGTCAGAATAAGGGTCCCTGACTTGAAACACCACCCATTTGCCCACTCCAGAGATGCTGCAAGACCTGTTGAATCATTCCAGCACTTTTTCGAGTTCCAGTGTCATTTTATGTAAACCAGTTTCTGCAGTTGTTTGTGTTTCTCCAGGGTAGATATGTAGTTGTACAGGAAGGAACTGCAGATGCTGGCTTAAACTGAAGATAGACACAATAGTCAATAGGTGCAGGAGTAGGCCATTCGGCCCTTCGAGCCAGCACCGCCATTCAATGTGATCATGGCTGATCATCCCCAATCAGTACCCCGTTCCTGCCTTCTCCCCATATCCCCTGCCTCCACTGTTTTTAAGAGCCCTATCTAGCTCTCTCTTGAAAGCATCCAGAGAACCTGCCTCCACCGCCCTCTGAGGCAGAGAATTCCACAGGCTCAACACTCTGTGTTTCCTCGTCTCCGTTCTAAATGGCTTATCCCTTATTCTTAAACTGTGGCCCCTGGTTCTGGACTCCCCCAACATCGGGAACATGTTTCCTGCCTCTCGAACCCTTGGGCCTCGATCTGAAACGTCACCCGTTCCAGCTTTTTGTAGATATTTAGTTTGCCGAGGTACAGTGAAAGCATTTTGTTGCATGCCATCCAGTCAGCGGAAAGGTTATACCTGATTACTAACGAGCCGTCCACAGTGTACAGCTACAGGATGAAGGGAATAATGTGTAGTGCAAGAAAAAGTTCAGTAAAGTCCAATTAAAATATAGTCCAAGGGTCTCCTATGAGGAAAGATGGGAGGTCAGGACCGCTCTCTAGTTGATGATAGGATGGTTCACTTGCCTGATAACAGCTGGGAAGGAACTGTCCCTGAATCTGGAGGTGTGTGTTTTCACACTTCTGTATCTCTTGGGAAGGGGGGAGAGGAGGAGGGAGTGAGCGGGATGAGACTGGTCCTTGATGATGCTGCTGGCCTTGCCGAGGCAGAGTGAGGTGTAGACGGAGTCAATGGAAGGGGCGTAGGTTTGTGTGATGGTCTGGGCTGCGTCCACAACTCTCTGTAATTTCTTGCTGTTTCGGATATTTTATACCAGCCAAACCTAAATGAAAGTTGGGAAGATGGCTGCCACCTGTTGCTCGATTACCACAAATTTACAGCTGTTGGCTTTATTTTTTTTGTTTTCATGAGAAATCATAATTAATTCATGATGGGTGCAAAGACTCGGAAGGGGGGCATGAAAACATTTGTTGAAAAGCATTGCACGTTCAAAGCAATTTGGGGGTTTACTCCAATGAGCAGCTAGCAAATTGTATGCAGTGACGTGACGGTTTTGATCAAAACAGTTTCTAACGTCAGGGATAGCCGCTGAGTTACTGTTCCCTGAGTTTACCTCTGTCTTTGCAATCTCATGTCGTGCCTGATCATTTCCTGTGTGCACCCTGTGAAGTAAACTTTTCTTCAGACCAAACATTCAGACCACCACATCCTGCTTAATTTTTTTTCCCCTGGAATATAAATAGCAAGCACGAAAGTCATTGCTTGCAAACGATTACTCACTGCCTGATGTGCGGTCGCCATCATAACCATGGCTCTGTCTGCCCTCTGTCAAAAGATCTTTCTTTTTGCGATTTTGGTCTCGTCAGCTGAGTTTTGCAAAGTGGTTGGAGGTAAGTTTTCTCTTCGTCTTGCGTGAGAAAGAACTGCGGAAGCTGGTAAAATCGAAGGTAGACACAAACTCAGCGGGTGAGGCAGCATCTATGGAGAGAAGGAATGGGCGACATTTTGGGTCAAGACCGTTCTTCAGACTAATGAAGAAGAAGAAGGGTCTTGACCCGAAACGTCGCCCATAGATGCTGCCTCAGCCGCTGAGTTACTCCAGCATTTTGTGTCTACCTATCTCTTTATCTTGCTGGTACACAAAAATGCTGGAGAAACTCAGTGGGTGAGGCAGCATCTATGGAGCGAAGGAGATAGGCAACGTTTCGGGCCGAAACCTTTCTTCGATCCGGAGAAGGGTCTCGACCCGAAACGTCATCTATTCCTTCGCTCCATAGATGCTGCCTCACCCACTGAGTTTCTCCAGCATTTTTGTCTACCTTCGATTTGACGAGCATCTGCAGTTCTTTAAGCACAAAGTGCTGGAGTAACTCAGCGGGTCGAGCAGCATCTCTGGAGAAGTCTGAAGAAGGGTCCCGACCTGAAAAGTCACCCATCCTTTTTCTCCAGAGATGCTGCCTGACCCGCTGAGTTACTCCAGCACTTTGTGTCTATCACTGATGTCGTGGAGATGCCCACAGATTAAGGTGTACATCTGATTTTCTATTAATGTTGAGTTTAGTTTATTGTCACGTGTTCCGAGCTTTTTGTTGCATGCTAACCAGTCAGCGGAAAGACAATACTCGATTACAATCGAGCTGTCCAGAGTGTTCAGAGGTACAGGTTAAAGGTGACGGCCTATAAAAATTCATTTCACTTGCACTTTATGTGCAATGTGACGAATAAAACTGTATTGTATTGTAAAATGCTATTCATCCCTCAGGCCTGATCCCCTATTTAATATCATCCCTCTGCAGAACAAACGCCTTCACACTATTCAATTCATCAAGAGCACTACACTCTTTATTATATCTCTAAATTCAAACAAACCCAGACTGTATGACTTATTCATGTAGATCTTAGGTCCATTTATCTTAATATCCTTATTCGACTAAAATTCATCAAAATTTTTAAACCTTCCAACTGATCTCCAGAATCCACAGATTTTTCAGCAGCCAGATCTTATGTCATTTCCATTGTTCCTTGTGTGAAGAAACGCCTCCTAATTTGACCTCCGAACGGGACCTATCTTATTTTAAGAGTTTTCTCCATCAATTTATTCGACACTTCTATTTATTCTAACTACAAAAACTTTTTTTTCCTCTTAAATTGTAGTGTGGAAGAAATTAATTTAGGGGGAAATTAAAGGAAAATGAAAAGCAAACAAACTTTACAGGTTTGCTTCAAGAGACTTTATTGCAAGATAGCATGGAGAGATGGCGGCAGTAAACTGCCCACCAGTTCTCTGACTTTACAGCAGAATTAGCCCGCAGTTATACTGTGCAGTAAACAAATTTGTTTTGGTAGATACTACTCTACGAAAATATTCTATCATCTACATCGATACCAATTATTTAATTAGTCATAACATTCTTTTTGTTTATGTTAATCTTATTCAACAACAGATGGTTAGTACGTCAAACACAATACAAGGGCATCTTGACATTATTCTATCTCACCTTTTAGGCGACCCGCGCCACCATCCCTTCTCTGAGCCACTCATAAGCCCCCCCCCCCCTCTCATTTACAGTAACATTTCTATGCTACTAGCGGTAGGGGGTGTGGGTGATCTACTGTAACTTCTCAAAAAAGGAAAAACAAGCTTCCTTATCTTCTCTACTATTTCTTGTTTACATTCACCATCTACCCTTCAACACATTCCCAGACAAGAGGTAATACATCGAATCTTACTTTGCCGATTCCCACGAACCTCGTCTACACCTGGTCAAGCGAGAGATGCCAATTGTCACATCCAAACACCCTTTTGTTACCTTGCCTGGTGGGTTGAATGGCCATTGAGTGGGATGCGAGTGGTAAAATCTGTATTGGGGTAAAATTAATTAAAAGTGATAAATAAATAATAAACAGAATAAAATGGCATTGCTGTAAATAAGTGTAGGAAGGAACTGCAGACGCTGGTTCATACCGAAAATAGATACATAAAGCTGGAGTAACTCTGGAGAAAAGGAATGGGTGACGTTTCTGGTCAGACTGAAGAAGGGTCACCATCCAAAATGCCACTTATTCCTCAACGTCAGAGATGTTGCCTGACCCGCTGAATTGCTCCAGCTTTTTGTGTGTCTCTCTTCGATGTAAATAAGTGGTGGTGTGAACTCAATGGGCCAAAGGGTCTGAGTCGATGCTCTGTGACTGCGAATGACTTTAAAAGTTGATTATTCTGAGAACATTTTTCTAATGACCTTAAATTACATTTGAAATTCAATTGAAGACTAGAGGCCACAGCTTTAAGGCGAGAGGTGGAAAGTTTCTAAGTGATATGCGGGCCATTTATTTTACACAGAGGTTAGTGGGTGCCTGAAATGCGTTACCAGTGGAAGCGGATATGACAGGGGAATTTAAGAGATGTGTAGATAGGCACTCCGCACAGTTTTTATCTTTGTATGCAACAGACGATAAAAGCCCGTCATAGTCGTAGAGTCGTGCAGCACAGAGACAGGCCCTTTGGCCCAACTCGCCCATGCTAACCAATGCGCCCAATTCCAATCTGTTGACAGCTCCAGTCCTTGTACTGTCCAAATGTCTGTTAAATGTTGCCTCAACTAACTCCTGGTAGTTCGTTCCGTATAGCCACCTCCCTCTGTGTGAAAAGATTGTCCCTCGGGCTCCTATTAAATCTTTCCTCTCTCAGTTTAAACCTTTGTCCTCTGGGGCGTGACACGGTGCCGTAGAGGTAATGTTGCTGCCTTACAGCGCCAGAGACCCCGGGTTCAGTCCCGACTACGGGTGCTTATCGGTACGCAGTTTGCACGTTATCCCCGTGACCTGCGTGGGTTTTCTCTGAGACCTTTGGTTTCCTCCCACACTCCAAAGGCGTACAGGTTTTTAGGTTGATTGGTTTGGTATAAATGTTTTGAAAAAAAAAATAAAATGTCCCCAGTCTGTGCAGGATAATGTTAATATGGGGGATCACTGGTCGGCGCAGACTCGATGGGCCGAAGGGCCTGTTTCCACGTTGGATAAAATAATCTATTTATTCCCTTAATGATTTTATACCACTCTGTAAGATTACACCTCGGCCTCCTGCTTTCTATGGTTTATTTAATATCACCAGCACATTTTCGACATCCTAATGTGTTTTAGCTAGAGATAGTCACACAGCACGGAGACAGGCCCTTCAGCTCAACCTGTCCATGCCCTATCTACACCAGTCCTACCTACCCATGTTTAGCCCACATCCCTCTACATTTTTCCTATCCGTGTATCTGTCTTAAATTTTTTAATTTTTTTAAATATTGTTATAGTGCCTGTTTCAACTTCCTCCACTGGCAGCTTGTTCCATGTACCCACCACCCCTCCGAGTAAAAATAGGTTGCCCCTCAAGTTCCTATTAAATCTTGCCCCTTTCACCTTAAACCTACGACCTCCGTTCCACTTGATAAAATACCTATTGTCTATCTATTCCCCTCATGATTTTATAAGATCATACCTCAGCCTCCAGCATTTATGTTTTCATTCAAAATCATCAGCTCATTTTCTAATGGGGTTTTTTTTTTAGGCCATTCAGCACATTGAGGTTGTTCCATTCTTCAGTAAAATCCAAACTGTCTTGTACCTCAGCACCCATTGTCAGCTTTTACATGTCTCTTTGTTCCTGACAAGTTAGCCCCTTCCTTTGATATCATTGCTGGCTTTGATCAGTCTTTTTACAATCTTTCCTAAATTTGCTCTAATTACTTTTCATATCTCTCACTTCCTTCTCCCCTGATCCCTCAGTCTGAAGAAGGGCCTCGACCCGAAAGGTCACCTGTTCCTTTTCTCCAGAGATGCTGCCTGACCCGCTGAATTACTCCAGCCTTTCGTGTCCATCTTTGGTGTAAACCAGCGCCTGCAGTTCCTTCCCACACAAGACCGCCCTTTTATTCTTGAGAGCTACCCAGGGCATCCATAGCCTTTTGCAATCTCGTTTTTCAAAAACAGAACTTAAATGCTGATCACAAAAAAATAACGTTCTATTTTTGCAGGTAGTCCGATGGTACGGAGTTTCCCCCTCTATAAGCATGGCAACAACAGTTTTCTGAATGATTCTGCCAAGGAGCATCTCACCAGTTCCATTAGCACGGTGGTGATCCCGGTCATTTCAAGTATCATCCTGATCATTGGCCTCCCGGCGAATGGTCTTGCCCTTTGGGTTCTGGCCACCAAGGTCCAGCGGATGCCCTCCACCATCTTCCTGATGAACCTGGCAACGGCCGACCTCCTCCTGATCCTGGCGCTGCCCTTTAAAATCCACTATCACTTCCAGGGCAACAACTGGGTCTTCGGCGAAGCTCTGTGTCGGACGATGACCGCCTTCTCCTACGGCAACATGTACTGCTCCATCCTCCTCCTCACCGTCATCAGCATCGACCGCTACTTTGCCCTGGTCCACCCGTTCTACTCCAAAGGCTTCAGAGACAATAGGTTTGCTGTGGTGACCTGCTTGACGATTTGGTTTCTTGTTGGACTCTCCACCATACCGTTCCTTCAGCAGAATCAGTTGTGCTTGTTGAAGGACCTAAATATCACGACCTGCCACGACGTCTTGCCGGAAGAGATGGCCTCCAATTACTACTTCGTGTTTCTGATGGCTTTTGGCTTTCTCATCCCGTGTCTCATCACGATATTCTGCAACGTGTCGATAATCCGAGCGCTGGTCGTTAGCGCGGGGTCGTTCGGCCCGGCTGTGCGGAACATGACATTGGTGATGATTGTGTTTGTGGTGTGTTTTGCCCCCAGCAATATAATCCTACTCATCCACCATTCTGAATCCATCTACTACCTCTATCACTATTACATGATCTGCCTGATGCTGTCCACCCTCAACAACTGCATCGACCCCTTCATCTACTACTACATCTCGGACGAGTTCCGGAGTAAAGTGAGAAGCCTGACCTTCTGCGTGAGAACGAACGAGGGTTCACGAAAATCGGCTCGGCCCCTGGTCCAGACAAACACCTCCTCTACTCCGGACAGCAAGGTGTCAAGCAATTGAAGTTGGTCTCTGTGAACATGACCAGACTCTCAGTCGTATCGGAGTAGCAAAGCCAGCAATCTCTGGCTGATCAGTGACATGCCTACTCAACCAGGATGTTGCTGCCAATAAATCACTCACTGTCTAACAACAAGAGGAAACCCTCGACACATGTAACCAGGACTGATCCCAACTAACATTGGGAAAAGGTCGCGTCTTAATGGTCGGGCAAAACGCACGGGTCTCACTGCACTTAATGTCAGCAAAAAGACTGTACGCGATTAAAATCAAGCCGTCCAGGCCGTACACACAGAATAAAGTTAGCCTCTCTATTTGGCTGTCATAATGAAAACACTCCACGCCAGGCAAGATCTTGGTGAATCTGCACTCTCTCCAGAACTTTAACATCCGTCCTGTAGTGCGGTGTGCTGTACTCCAGATGTTTTATTAACATTGCCTGTGTTGGACAGTGCTAGTGTATGGGGTGATCACTGGTCGGCATGGGCCGAAGGGCCTGTTTCTGTCCTGTATCTCAAAATTAATGTATGTGTCTTAACTTCTATGTAATTACATAATGCAAACATTGTCAAATGGAGGAAAATGCATCAAATTCCCTGTTTGTGATGAATATTTGGATGTGTAACTTGCATCAGAATTAAAACTCTTTTGAAAATAAAACATTGTTTGATGTTCTTGAGTGTGAGCTAAATACTAGATACAGGACAAGGGACAAATTTCCCTTGTCCTGTATCTATAATAAATCCATGCCATTTGATTTTTCCGAGTCAAATGTTCTTATTGATTCGAAGAGCAACTTCTATTAACACTTAAGATAGGCATAAAATGCCAGAGTAACTCAACGGGTCAGGCAGCATCTCTGGAGAAGAGAAATAGGTGACGTTTTGGGTCGAGACCCTTCTTCAGACTGAGAGTCAGGGGAAAGGGAAACTAGAGGTATGAAAAGGTGAATGAAAGGTATGAGATGAAATAATCAAAGCCAGCAATGATGATCAAGGAGAGGCAGAGCCCACAATGGTCCATTGTTGGCTGTGGAGAGGGTGACAACGAGTGGATACAAACAGCGATACTCGGTGAAACAGGAGTTTCCAATAACACTAAGCTTCCAATAACACTTGCTGGGTGGTGTCACCAGAGTTAAAGGTGATGGTCTTTGGCTGGGCCAGGAACGGGGTCCTTTCTGCTTTGCTCACCTGGTGAATTGTTTGCTCGTTGACAAGGCGTCAAGAGTTAAGAGTCAAGAGTGTTTAAATGTCACATGTACCGAAGATCGGAACAATGGATTCTTACCTGGAGCATAACAGGTCTAGAATGCGGTACATGGATTACATAATAAGCAATACAAAGTTCAATAGATGTTAAAAGACAATATTAATGCAAACAAAAGCCTGAAGCCCCTTGTAGATCGAAGACCGTTCGTAGTTTTTCAGTTTAGTTGGTTTTGTAGTGTTTAAGAGGCTAATGGTTGCAGGGAAGAAGCTGAACCTGGACGTTACAGTTTTCAGACTCCTGTACCTTCTTCCCGATGGCAGGGTTGAAATGAGAAACTGGCCAGGGTGGTGTGGGCCTCTGACAATGCTGCCTGCCTGCCTTTTTGAGGCAGCGACTCCTGTAGATCCCTTCAATGGTTGGGGGGGTCAGTACCTGTGATGGACCGAGCAGTGTCCACCACTTTTTGTAATCACATTCGCTGATGGGTGTTTGAGTTGCCGAAACAGGCCGCAATGTATTCTCTCTGCATGTATGCAATATGCTCTCTACCGTACACCTGCAGGGTATGTCATGAGATGGGTAATGCTGGCATTTATTGCTCATCCCCAATTGTGCGGCGCGGTGGCGCAGCGGTAGAGTTGCTGCCTTACAGCGAATGCAACGCTGGAGACCCGGTTTCGATCTCGACTACGGGTGCTGTCTGTACGGCGTTTGTACCTTCTCCCTGTGAGAGCCCTGCAAGGTGTATAATATTTTTTACACTCTCATAGGCCTTTCTTACATATGCTGTCACAACGCTCTGTAGTCTCTAAACAACCCTTCAGTAATTTTCCTTGCCCACCATTACAGTATAATAGTGTTTTAAGCCAATAACTCGACACTAGCAGTGGCAATAAATAAATAAATATATAAAGGCAGCTTTCCAGCCCCTTATCTCATTGGCCATGCTCGGCTGCAAATCGGTGTCAATCTGGTGGACCATCTTCCTCTAGTCGTGGAAGTGGAACAGCTTAGGGCCTCTCTTCATCTAAATCCGGCCCTGCCTGTGACCTGCTTAGGTTTTCTCTGAGATCTTCGGTTTCCTCCCACACTCCAAAGACGAACAGGTTTGTAGGTTAATAGGCTTGATATAAATGTAAAAATTGTCCCTAGTGTGTGTGTGTGTAGGATAGTGTTAATATGTGGGGATCGCTGGTCGGCGCGGACCCGGTGGGCCGAAGGGCCTGTTTCCACGTTGTATCTCTAAAACTAAAACTACAAAAATTGCCCCTGAACTGTGAGGCTGCTAAACATGAATCACTGTGCTGGATCTGGAGCCTTGTGTAAACCAGATAGAACGAGGTTGAAGGCCCTGAGAGAACCAGACAGACCTCTACCACAATCTACAGCATTTCACTGAGAGCATTTAATTCCATTTATTTATTCACCTGAATTTATTCCCCCAGTTGCAATGCTGCAATTCAAAGACATGCTTCTAAGTACATGGTACATCAATAGACAATAGGTGCAGGAGGAGGCCATTCGGCCATTCGGCCCTTCGAGCCAGCACCGCCATTCACTGTGATCATGGCTGATCATCCACAATCAGTACCCCGTTCCTGCTCTGACACTGCTCCCACTGACTCCGTCCGCTATCTTTAAGAGCTCTATCTAACTCTCTCTTGGAAGCATCCAGAGAATTGGCCTCCACTGCCTTCTGAGGCAGAGAAATCTGCAGATTCACAACTCTGTGTGTGAAAAAGTTTTTCCGCATCTCTGTTCTAAATGTTTAAGAAGGAACTGCAGATGCTGGAAAAATCGAAGGTAGACAAAAGTGCTGGAGAAACTCAGCGGGTGCGGCAGCATCTATGGAGCGAAGGAAATAGGCAACGTTTCGGGCCGAAACCCTTCTTCAGACCGTTCTAAATGGCTTACCCCTTATTCTTAAATGGTGGCGCCTGGTTCTGACTCCCCCAACATCGGGAACATATTTCCTGCCTCTAGCGTGTCCAAACCCTTAATAATCTTAAATGTTTCAATAAGATGGCCTCTCATCCTTCTAAATTCCAGAGTGTACAAGCCCAGCCGCTCCATTCTACCTACATATGACAGTCCCGCCATCCTGGGAATGAACCTTGTGAACCTACGCTGCACTCCCTCAATAGATGGAAAAAACTTTCCTTTATTAGCCTTGCATCTGCAGAAAATTAAATCCAGTGCAATAAAAGTCACTGGGACGAATTGGGAGGCCTACGAGCTGAGACCAGCAGGAGGGGCAGCTCTGGATGTGGTTTCCGAATGCTTCTGCGAGCTGTGAGATAATATGCAGTGTGAATGCAAGGAAAGGGAAGGTTTTCCACGTGCAGTCTCACTGTAACCTCCCACGATAAGTAGGCGAGAGGCACAAATAAAGACGCTTGCCTCAGTTTATTCAGAGCGAAGAAGGGGATCTCCGAGAGGGAGCTGCGTTGATCTGCACCCATGGTCTGGACCCAACCCTCCTGCACTTTCCTTGTCTCAATTCTTTTCCTCCTCTGTGCAGCATTCTGCTCCTCACAGGAAGGTAAGACTATATGTTGATGTTTCCGACATCCGTGTTCACGCTTCACACTGTCGGGAGAAGATTCTCTATCTTCCTGTTTAGGTCCCTGCTCAGGAGCTGAAATCGGTTCAAACTTCACCAGCTGAAGTTGGAGGGCAAGGTCACCCCACCCAAGGCCACGTTTACCCGAAAACTAAACTTTTCCTGAGGTAACTTGTATCGAACCACTGTGTTTCCCCCAAGTGCTGCACAGAATAAGTAAATGGGATGAAAGTTAGATGCAAGTTGATGGGTGTGGTGAACTCGGTGTGTCGAAGGGCCTGTTTCTGCGTTGTATATCTACCTTAATTCCACGACTATACTCGATGGTGAGAGTTGGACGGGAGCTTAACCTCATATCTAACCTGCGCTGTCCCTCCCCTAGAGTGTTTGATGGAACAGTGTCGAGGCAGGTTCTCTGGATGCTTTCAAGAGCGAGCTAGATAGGGCTCTTAAAAATAGCGGAGTCAGGGGATATGGGGAGAAGGCAGGAACGGGGTACTGATTGGGGATGATCAGCCATGATCACATTGAATGATGGTACTGGCTCGAAGGGCCGAATGGCCTACTCCTGCACCTATTGTCTATTGTCTATTGTCACTCTCTGCCTAATTATATTGTCCCTGCTCCGGGAGTGTTTGATGGGACTATCTAGAGGGAGCTTTACCCGAAACACATTCCCTGCCCTACAAATCTCTGATGGGATTATTCTGAGAGGCCATTACCTTATATTGAGCCAGTGTGTAACTGAAAGGCTTAATGGGTTAAATGCTTAACGTAGAGAGGGCTTCAAACTATGGTTAACCTGTGCTGTCCCTGATCTGGGAGTGTATGATGGGACCAATATTGTTTAGTTGAATTTTTCTTTAGTTTAGAGATACGGTGCACAAATAGACCCTTCGGCCCACCGAGTCTGTGCCGACCAACAATCCCCGCACACTAGCACTAACATACACCTCAGGGACAAATTACAATCTTTACAGAAGCCAAATTAACCTACAAACCGGTAGGTCTTTGGAGTGTGAGAGGAAAACGGAACACCCGGCGAAAACGCACGTGGTCAGGCGAAGAACGTGCAAACTCCGTACAGACAGCACCTCTAGTCAGGATCGAACCCGGGTGTCTGGTGCTGTAAGGCAGCAACTCAACCGCTGCGCCACCGTGCCGCCCCAAAGGGAGGATCTTTATCCTGCGATGAAGTGCCCTGAGCAGGTTTGATGTTGACCTTCCTGTTCTTAGAGTCAACGCTTCTGCATCCAAGGGAAAGCATCCCAGATGCATCCGTAACGATCTTAATGCAGAATGTCGGGACATAGAGGGATTGTAGAAGACATCATTGTTTCATTTAGTTTAGAGGTCCAACATGGAAACAGGCCCTTCAGCCCACTGCGTCCATGCTAACCAGTGGTCACCCGAACACTAGTTCTATCCTGCGCACTGGAGACAATGTGTACAGATACCAATTGATCTACAAGCTTGCTCATCTTTGGTGTGTGGGAGGAAACCCGACCCTTATAAAACCCACGCGGGCACAGGTAACGTATAAACTCTGTACAGCCAGCGCACCACCTGAGTTCTATCCTGACCACGCGTGCTGTCTGTACGGAGTTTGCATGTTCTCCCTGTGACCTCGTGGGTTTTCTCTGGGTGTTCCGGTTTCCTCCCACATTCCAAAGACTTGCGGGGCTAGCGAGGGTTTCTGTAAATTGTCCCTAGTGTGTAGGATGTTTCCACGTTGTATCTCTAAATCAAACTAGAGCAGGAAATGGAATTTTAAATACAACATGAATTTCCCTTTGTCTGTCTAGAAAGCTCAGGAGATGATGGCAGGGGAAGAAGTCTCGTCTATGTTAATAGTCCAACAAATGGAAGATCCAAGGACATTGAGGGAGTGTTGGATAAAACCGCCAAGTATTACTTGACCACGGCTATTACAACGACCGTGATCCCTTCTCTCTATATCATGGTCTTTGCCTTTGGCCTCGCAGCTAATGGCTTGGCTCTGATCAATCTCATCACCAATATCCAGCGGATGCCCTCC
Organism: Amblyraja radiata; assembly: GCF_010909765.2. Lineage (NCBI taxonomy): Eukaryota > Metazoa > Chordata > Chondrichthyes > Rajiformes > Rajidae > Amblyraja > Amblyraja radiata. Next base: position 27,549,579 of record NC_045984.1, on the reverse strand, counting down.
ACCATCTTCCTGATGAACCTGGCAACGGCCGACCTCCTCCTGATCCTGGCGCTGCCCTTTAAAATCCACTATCACTTCCAGGGCAACAACTGGGTCTTCGGCGAAGCTCTGTGTCGGACGGTGACCGCCTTCTTCTACGGCAACATGTACTGCTCCGTCCTCCTCCTCACCTTCATCAGTATCGACCGATACTGTGCCCTGGTCCACCCGTTCTACTCCAAGCGGTTCAGAGACAATAGGTTTGCTGCGGCGACCTGCTTGGTCATCTGGGCTCTCGTTGGGCTCTCTGTCATCCCCTTTCTTCTCCAGAGGCAGGTGTACCCATCCGAGGAGTTGAACATCACAACCTGCCACGACGTCTTGCCCGAAGACATGCAGCATGGCTACTTCTTCTACTACTTTGTGTGCTTGGTTGTCTTTGAGTTCCTCATTCCCTGCCTTATAACGATATTCTGTTATGTATCTGTAATCAAAACACTGATGGCCAAGAGTGACAAATATATCAAAGCAATAAGGGCCATAATCCTCGTGCTGGTGGTCTATGTGGTCTGCTTCGCTCCCAGTAATATCATCTTGCTCATCCATTTCTCCCAGTTTCACCTGGTAGGGAACAATCACCTGTATTTTTGTTACGCCATCTGCCTTGTATTCAGCACCCTCAATAGTTGTATAGACCCCTTCATTTATTACTATACGTCTGATGAGTTTCGCCACAGTGTGAGAAGCATTATATCTTTTCGGAAGGAGAAGAGAAGCGAGGACTCCAGGAAAACCATTATCCCTGTAGATTGCACATCGACATCAAAGACAGTTTAGTTTAGTTTAGAGATACAGCGTGGAAACAGGCCCTCTGCACCGACCAGCGATCCCCGCACATTAATACAACCCTACACATGCACTAGGGGCAACCTTACATTTCATACCAAGCCAATTAACCTGCAAACCTGCACGTCTTTGGAGTGTGGGAGGGAAGCAAAGATCTCGGGGGGGGGGGGGGGGGAGAACGTACACACTCCGACAGACAGACATCCGTAGTCAGGATCGAACCCGGATGTCTGACGCTGTAAGGCAGTAGCTCACGCCCGACATTGGCATCTTAGTGGGAGAGATCTGACTGGAACAAACGCAGAATGGTTTGGATCCGGAAAAACTATTGGGTTCGATAGAGGATTCAAGGAGATGTGAATGAAATAAAGCCATGGAAAGATCAGCTTTTTGGTTATTAAAAGAGCAGTGGTCTCAGTCTGGAACTGATACAAGGCCATTTGGAGAAAGCAGGATATTGAGACTGTTTTGGGATTAATATTTGGGGCGGGAGGGGTTGGGGCTTTGAGATAAGCTTTAATTTTGATTAAGGGCTAAAGCTGATTGGGGGCTATGGAGAGGGAGGGCAATAGGGTTTGTTTGGTATGGTTCTAGACCACTGCCATGCGGTGAACCTATTCACTTCTAACTTCATACTTTTAAATTGGCCATAGCTACATTCATTTGTCATGTTAGCTACTAGCAGCAGTCTGATAAATCTTTCCTGTAAATCTTCCAGAATGCTTTCTGAACTTAGGGCCATACAGTGTGGAAACAGGCCCTTCGGCCCAGCTTGCCAAAGCCGACCAACATGTCCCATCTACACAAGTCCCACCTACCTACGTTTGTCCCATATCCCTCTAATCCTATCCAATCCATGTACCTGTTTGAATGTTTCTTAAACGTTGCAATAGTACCAGTCTCAATTACCTCTCTCCGCAGCTCATTCCATACACCCACCACCCGTTAGAAGTTACCCCTCAGGTTCCTATTAAATCTTTCCCCACTTACCTTAAACCTATGCCCTCTGGTTCTCGATTTCCTTACTCTGGCCAAAAGACTCTCATGACTTTGTTCACATCTATAAGATCGCCCCTCGTGCTCCTGTGCTCCATGGAATAAAGCCCTAGCTGACTCAGTCTCTCCCTATAGCTCAGGCCCTCTAGTCCTGGCAACATCCTCGTGAATCTTCTCTGCATCTTTTCCAGCTTGACAACATCTTTCCCAGAACACGGTGATCGAAACTGAACGCAATACTTTATATGTGGCCTCACCAACGTCTTATACAACAGCAACGTGACCTCCCAACCTCTACACTCAATACTCTTGACTGATGAAGGCCAATCTGTCGAAGGCCTTTTTGGTTAGCATCGAGCAAAGAGAGTCTGTAAGTGATCATGGAAAATGAGAGAAAGAGCGAGAGAGAGAGAGAGAGAGAGAGAGAGAGAGAGGAGAAAGAGAGAAGGATAAAAATAGAGTGCAGCAAAAATGAGGAGCAAAGAATCACAATTTCAGGACATCAGGAAATGAGGTTCCATTTATCCAATACCAACTACCAACAAGGCACTTTTCATCCTTATTCCTTACATTCCCTCGACCTAATAACTCACACACTCTCCTTGACACTGTACAAACACAGAATGTGCAGGAAGGAACTGCAGATGCTGGTTTACACCGGAGATAGTCCGAAGAAGGGTCTCGACCCGAAAAGTCACCCATTCCTTCTACTCCAGCGATGCTGCCTGTCCCGCTGAGTTACTCCAGCATTTTGTGCCTAAACACAGAACACTGCTGTCTGAAACTGAGGAAAAGTGAAGCTGAGAGAATCTCAATGGCTTAAAGCTCTTGCGATGCAGATGAGTTTAAAATCACCAGATACATTTCTTTCTTCCCAAACACTCACTTTAGCACATTGTTATTATATTTTCTATTCAATTACATGATATTTTCATAAAATGTATTTAGCCAAAGTTTGTATTTTCTAATGTTAACAGGTGCTTCCTCACTTTATGTAAAAGCTATTGTCCTGTGGTATTAATAAATGACTCTCATATCCATTTCTCTCCTGCAATATTGCATCATTAACATTATTTGGCAGCATGGTGGTGCAGCGGTAGAGTTACCTTGCTGTGCCAGAGACCCGGGTTCGATCCTGACTACGGGTGCTGTCTGTTCGGAGTTTGTACGTTCTCCCCGTGACCACATGAGTTTTCTCCGGGATGCTCTGGTTTCAATAGACAATAGACAATAGGTGCAGGAGCAGGCCATTCGGCCCTTCGAGCCAGCACTTCCATCCAATGTGATCATGGCTGATCATCCCCAACCAGTACTCCGTTCCTGCCTTCTCCCCGTATCCCCTGACACCGCTATCTTTAAGAGCCCTATACTTACTCTCTCTTGAAAGTAAAAGTTTCCTCCCACACTCCAAAGACATGCAGGCTTGCAGGTTAATTGGCTTCGGTAAAAAGATTGTAAATTGTCCGTAGTGGGTAGGATAGTGCTAGTATACGGGGTGATCGCTGGTCGGCGTGGAGTCGATGGGCCGAAGGGCCTGCCTCCGCATTTTATCTCTAAACTAAACTAAATTATTTCTGTACAGTTTCCAGTGAGGTTGAGGATAATTCCACCCTCACTGGTGACGTTCAGAGTGAGTTCAACTGAACAACATGTTCAGCTTCTATAAAAAGATTGGTGAATCAACAGAAGCCAAAGCTTGGGAAGGTCTGAACATTCTCAATAGCATTCCATTGATTAATAATGGGAGATTTACATTGCAGATAAACAAAGTTTGATTTACTGAAATTGCAATGGGCTGATATTCTAGATAAAGCCCAGGACTCGTAACAGTACACCACGGTGTGGCACGGTGGCGCAGCGGTAGATCAGGGTTCGATCCCGACTACAGGTGCTGTCCGGACGGAATTTGTACGTGCTCCCCATGACCTGCGTGGGTTTTCTCCGAGATCGCCGGTTTCAAAGGTTTCAATGGTCTTTTATTGTCACGTACCAATTAAGGTACAGTGATATTCATATTACCATACAGCCATACTAAAAAAAAGCAACAAGGCACACAACTACATAAAAGCTAACATAAACATCCACCACAGCGGATTCCCCACAATCCCCACTGTGATGGAAGGCAATAAAGTCTAATCTTCTTCC